>NW_006921791.1:1969806-1986129 GCF_000298275.1 Orycteropus afer afer
GATGATGGGCTCGAGTATAGCAGGGATTGTGGGGCTGGTGCGGGATCGGGCAGTGTTTCGTTCTGCTGTGCATGGGGTCGCTATGAGTCGGAAACGACTTGACGGCACTTAACAACAACAACAACAATATGTTCTTCCTTCAATTTGTCTGTTTTTTGCTCTTCTTTTTTCTTCCAAGTGGTCCCCTGAAACTGGAAGACTTTCCCTCCCACGGTGCAGCAATTTTTCTTTTTTTTTTTTTTTTTTGGTGGTTGTTTTTATCACTTAACCATTCCTTTCCCTGACTAATTAGAAAATATGTGATAGTTTTTCCTATTTCTGTTTAATCTAAAGATGAAACTCACTACGTGTTTCCCTACTGTCTTATGAAAGCCCAGTGTTCCTGAGGAGAACCAATTCAGCCATAAATGGATTTCTACTTATGCATGAATTTTTGTTGAGAGACATATCTGTATCTAGATCTAGATCTGTATCTGTATCTGTATCTGTATATATATCTATATCTATCTATGCCACTGGAAAGAAAGTATGACAAAATCCCAGCAAAAAGACTCCAGATGGTGGAATGAATATGCTTTGAAACTTTTGGAATTTCTACTTCCTCACCTAAAAAGCAAGGTGGCATAGTGAGTAAGACATTTGACTGTGAACCAGAAAGTCAGTGCTCCAAACCCACCAGCTGCTCCATGAAAGCAAGATGAAACAATCGACTTCCATAAAGATTTACAGCCTTGGAAACTCAATGGGAGTTGCTATGAGTCATAACTGACTAGATGGCAGTGGGTTAGCTGGTTAACACCTGGAAAAAAAAAAATAGCAATAATGTCTGCTTCATAAAGTTATTTTGAGTATTAGAGACAACACATGTAAAAGTACTCAGGGTGGTGTTAACATATATTAGTAACAATAACAATAAAAACAGTGTAAGAGCTAACATTTATTAAGTACTTACTTTGTGCAAGTACTTAATAATAAAGCATATTTTGAGACCAGAAGAACTAGAGAGTGCCCAGCTACCAATGCCAACCACTTGGGAAAGTATCAAAACTGGAGATCCTGGATAGAGTGACAGGAAAAACATGGAACAAAATCCAAAAACACAATAATGACCAGAATTACTGGTCGGATGGAGTCTGGTGGGACCCCCAATACTATGGGATACACTTTGGGCCTGGAATAAAACTCACTCCCAGGGGCTGGCTTTCAGCCCAATAGTAAACAAGATGTACATGCAGACCACTCAACGCAGGATGACACACCTATGTGTCATACTCTATGGAAATACATCCCTTAGAGCAATTGACCACAGGGCACCAGAGGGGCAACATTCACACAGAGGAAATGCAGGACACACAGGAGTGTATAACTATGAGGGGCTAAAAACAATAATAATAATAATAAAGCACATTAATGAGGATTATGACTAGACTCAGTATGGAGTGTTAAGTGAGAGTGAGTGATTTAGAAAGTTCACCTCAAGTATCCTGCAGAAGGGAGAAAGGTTTCTAGAGAAGGTGATAGCTAACCCAAGATCAGTAGCATAAGAAGGATAAGGTAAATGTAAGGGGAAAAGGTTCCTGGAGAAAGGCATGAGGAGAGGAGAAAATGTATCAGGAAAAGGCAGTAGCACAGGCAATGCCAGAGCACAGGAGCAGAGTAATTTGGAGGAGTGATGAGTAGTAGATTATGCTCAGATAACAGAGCATAAGGTAGGAGAAGCAATACTAGAAGCTGTAGAGTTAATCAGGGACCAGACTGCAAGGGCTTTATTTAATATGCTAAGAAGTTTACAAAATATCCTGAAATCTATGGGGGAGACAATAAAAAATCCTAAACACAAGAGACAATTGATAATTCATCTATGGTCTTTTGTATTTGTGTTTGCATGTGTGTGTGTGTCTGTATGTGTGTGTGTGATAGAGAAAGAAAGGAAGGAAGAGAGAAAAGATAAAGGAGAGAGAGCATGTGCTAGTGTCATCATTACAGAAAGTAAATCTATAAAGGGTAAGGACCATGTCTCAGTTGCTCTGTAGAGACCAGAGTTAGTACAGGCTGGGTAATAATACAGATCCACTTAGGGGTCTTGGATTTAGTATTATTGCTCTCTCCAAGCTCCTTTATGAATAAACTTCTTTAAGAGCTGTGAAGTCTGTGCCAGAATGTTCTAACATATTGAATTCTACAGGCTGTAGGGTAATTAAGTGGTTTTCTCTGTTGTTGGAAATTATGTACAGGATTCTATAATGTCACAATTGTACATTTCAGTGGATACAGAATCAATGAGGTATACTGAATGAACATTCAGAGCACTGTGAAAGAGAAAAAAAGCACTTTATATCCTTCTTCCTTGTGTAGGTTATAATGAATGGAGACAATTCTGCAGCTTACCAAGACTAAAGACTCAAGCTGACTTGAATACTGCCATTACCAATATGGGTGTCATTGAAAAGATAATGAACTTGTATAAGCATCCTGATAATATTGATGTCTGGATGGGTGGCTTAGCTGAAAACTTCCTTCCAAGGGCTCGAACTGGTCCCTTGTTTGCATGTATCATTGGAAAACAAATGAAAGCCCTAAGGGATGGTGACCGGTGGGTATTTGCAACTAGTTTTTTTTTTTTTTTTTTTAATTCTATATAAAGGGCTGTATTTTATGTTAGTTTTATTTGAAGTCAATCAGATCTGATTTCAAATGTTGCCTCCATCATTCAATATTTATGTGACCCTAGGCAAATTATTTCTCTCAGCCATAGCTTTTCCTCAACTGTAAAAGATGATTGTTATGAAAATGAAATACATACAAAGCACATAGCACATTTCAAGCAGTTAAAAATGTTAACTATTACTGATTTTTCAATATCATCTTATCATAGAAATAAGGAGACATAGTGTGAAGAACACATTATATTTCATGATGATCCTGAAACTATATTCCATCTTCACAGGTTCTCAGAAAGCTTTTATTTGTAAGACAACTTCTACTGTAATTGAAAAGGTTGAATCTGAGTTAGGTGTTGAGACAAAGACTGGAGGACCATGCATAAAAGCTTAGAGTGTTTATAAATATGACAGACAAGCTATTTTCCTTTTCAGTCTTCAACTCTCCAACCCAAGCAAAGACTTTGTTTGCAGATAGCAGAAAGCTGAGGTATTCAAATCTCTCACCCTTACCTGGTTTTGCTCCCTTCTCAATGCCAACCAAGAATGTTAAACCTTGTATATAGCCAGAGGAAGGAACCCTAATGGTGCAATGGGTAAAACTTTGGCTGCTAACCAAAAGGTCAGTGGTTTAAACCCACCAGAAGCTACTGGCAATCTGCTCCCAATTACAGCCTAGGTAACTCTATCAGGCTGTTCTACTCTGTCCTATAGAGTCGTTATGAATCACAATTGACTTGACAGAACACAAAAACATAGCCAGAGGGAGTTAGAAAAGCAAGTTCTTTGTTTCCATGTCTAATTCTTTGTTCTCCATATGCCATAGTAGAAAAGTATGATTAGTAATTTGGAAACCACACAGATAAAAATAATAGGGAAATGTTTTTTCAATAATACCTGCACATTTAGTCCTTTTTTGATGTTGTTGTTTTTTTCTTTTTCTTTGGAGTCACTGTTACTAAACCAATTTTTTTTCCAAGAATATTCATATTTCTTCAAGAAAGTACATTAGGCATACTCTAAGGTTCCTTTCTTTTTTTCCTCCCAATTCAACTTTATCATTAATTTCTGAAATGTAGCATCTCAAATAGTCCAGAACATCTGAGGAAATATAACTAGATGCTGTCTTACTAAAAACTGTATTGTTAGCAAACTCCTGAGTTTAATATATGATGGGACATGAGAAGTGACTAATCCAGACAATGATACATTTCTTCAACATATACACTATCATGCATTTATCATCTTTAGTGGTAGTACAACTTGAAACAAGCAAGCAGAAATTGTGAACAAATTCCTGGAGTGATATTATACATATCTCACCTTGATTATTTGTAATTCAACATGTCCTAATACAAAAATGTGGTCAAGTAATTACATATAATGACGGCTCTCTTTTTTTGCATTCTGAGAACAATGTGTACCTCTGTGGGAAGGGAGGGAAACTTTATGTGCTAAAAGAAATAAAATGTTTTATGGTATTCAGGTCAGAAGCTTTGCCAGTGATTTTAATATTTTGAGAGAACAGTAAGATTTTTTTTTCCCTAATATTGTACTTTCTTCTGATTAATTATGACATGGAGGAAAAGACAGAAGATATAATGGCCTCACATAACATTTGTAATTCATTATAAACAGCAGCACTTTCCACAATAACTGAATTTTATTGCCATATTCTTATTTTTAAAATAGCTCTCCACCACCACTCCCCTCTCCCAGGTAAAAACAAGGCAACAAAGTAGATTGGCATAAGCACAATTAATGGGTTGTAAAAACCTTTTTCCATTAAATGTTGTTTTTTCCAGCCAGCCAGTAGGATATGAAATCACCAGAGTACCTCCCCCCTTAGTTCCTTCTTCACTTCTACAGAAGCCTCAACTTGAACTGCCAAGTCCTGACTGTGCCTCTGAGTTACTCATTGCTTTACCACATTGCTGGGCCTATGTCGTGAGTGCCTTCATTCACTGGCTCTGTGGGGAATTCTTGGTACAAAGCAATGCACAAGGTGTACTTAAATAATATGCTAAACAGAAAATTACCCAAGAAGAGTTCTGTACTTAAATATTCTTACACTGCTCTCTTGTTCTGTGGAGGTTTTGGTGGGAAAACAGCCATGTATTTACTGAAGCTCAAAGGCATGAACTGGAAAAGCATTCTTTATCCCGAATAATCTGTGACAACACAGGCCTCAGCAGAGTGCCAATTGATGCCTTTCAAGTTGGAAAATTTCCTCAAGATTTTGAATCATGTGAAAATATACCACATATGAATTTAGAAGCATGGAGAGAAACTTTTCATCAAGGTAAATATAAACCATTTTAAAAATTATATTATAGTACTGAGATATAATCATAGAAACAATAATTTTTCAAAGAAGTTGATTGCTCAAAAGCACTGAGTATTCAATAATGAGCCTAATATCCTCAAGGTTGCTCATTTAAAATGATTAAAATTTAATTTTGTTTCTTGAGCGCCTTCCTCCTCAGGTGAGGAAGGAATTTGAAAATCTGATAAAAATTACTCAGCCTGGGCTCTCTCTGTTAACACTAACCAAAAATAACTCACTGCCGTGGAGTCAGATCCAACTCAGAGCAACTCCTCCTTGGATTTCTGAGGCAGTATCACTACAGAAGTAGTTTGCCCAACCTTCCTTCCGAGGAGTACTGGGGGGTTTGAACAGCCAGCCTTCTGGTTAGCAGTCAAATGCCTTAGGCACTATGCTACCAGTGCTTCTCTCTGCTAACAAGACATTGACTAATAGAACAGTCTATCACTTACTGTCTTATGTTGTACGGAATGGTTAGATCAGGGTTTCTCAACCTTAGCATTATTGACATGTTGTACCAGATAGCTCTTTGTTGTTGAAGTCTGTGCTTGCATTGCAGGATGTTTAGCAGCATCTTTGTCTTTAATCCACAAGATTTCAGCAGCACTTCACCAAGTTTTGAAAGCAAAAATATGTCACAATACTGCCAAATGTCCCCAACAGAACAAAATTGCCCCTGTTTGAGAACAAGTAGTGAGAATAAAGAGACTAACACTTGGCTATATAGAAAAGAAGGCTTCTACGCATACATACAATCTTCTGGAAACATGAAGATTATATTTAATTTAATTTAGCAAAGAAAAGTTTTCTATTTTAATACTACACTCACCAAAACTAATCTTCAAATAAATACAATAGAGTCAAGATTTAAAAACAAACCTTCTGGCTTCAGTTTCTGTACTATGTATGCCCACAGTACAGATCAATTTGAATCTTACAAGTATCAATAATACGCAACAGGAAATACTCACCTTATTCATCTTTTATTCTTTATGACATCAATTCTAGCTCAAAGCAGGAGTTTAAGAATTTTATTGAATCCCTTTTATGTGAGAGCCATTTTCCAGGTGCTGGGAATATATCTGCACTTGCGCGTGCACACACACACACACACACACTCATTGGCCTTTGTAGTCCTTACATTGCAGACAAGGAAGATAGACAATGAACAAATATATACACACACACACACACAGTATGTCATGCCATAAGTACTGTGGATAAAAATGAAGTGTAAGAGAGTAACTACAATTTCACCCATGGGAGCAAGGGAAGGCCACACTGTGAATGTAAAATAAGAGTTCCATTCTAAGGGAAGAGAAAGTACAGAATCCTGAGACACAATAATGCCTGGGGTGTTTGAGAAACCACAAGAAGAGGAGTTGGGTGAAGTGAAGTGAGTAGGGAATGAGAAGGAAGCAAAGAGATTAGAGAGCTAACAGGGACAGATTGTGTAAGGCCTTATGGCTCTTTAAAAACTTTGTCTCTTATTCTGAGCAGGATACAAAATGTTGGATGGTTTTGCTTAGAAGGTAAACATAATCTGATGTGTATTTTAAGAGGACCACCCTGGCTACTTGTTAAGAATACACTAGGTGTTAGGAGCAGCAAATGCAAAAGCAGAAAGAACAGTTGAGAGATATTACATTATTCCATAGAAGAGATGATGATGGCTTGGACCACAGACGATAGCAACAGAAGTAGAGAAAAGTGGCCAAATTGAGGACATATTTTGAAGATAGATCCAACATGATTTCCTAACTGATTAAACACATATGTGACTGAAAGTGAGGAGTCATGGGAAACTCTCAGTTTTCTCCGGAAGCAATTGGAAAACAAAGGATTTTTGATTATTGAAATAGGTACAGTTTTGAATAAAGCAAATGTGAGACAGAAGATTAGTGTTTGTATTATGTATTTTTTAAGTTTGAGATACCTATTAGGCAATTAAGTGGAGATGGGTACAAGGCAGGCGAATATAGAACAGTCAAATTCAAGCAAAAGGTATGGATAAAATACATCAATTGGGATTTGTCTGTAAATGCCGTTGGTAAAGATGGTATTTAATGCCAAGAAACTGGAAGAAACCATCTAGAGAGTAAATGCATAGGGAAAGGAGAAGAAGTGTGAAGACTAAAACCAGAGATCAGAGATGCACTCGGATTTTGAAGATAGGAAGATAAAGAACAAGTAAAATCACTGAGAAGGACCTACTTGTAAGATGGAAGGAAACCAGCAGCTTGTATTTTCTAGGAGAGCTAACTGGAGCCGGTATTTTAAGAAGGATGGACTAGCCAATGATGTAAAATGCTTCTGGTTATTAAAATAGAATTTTTTTAAAAAATTTGTTATTGAGTTGGCTCAGACTTATGGTGACTCCAAGTGTATCAAAGTAGAACTGAGCTCTATTAAGACTTGACAAAAAGATCACCAGACCTGTCTTCTGAGGCACTCTGAGTAGTCTTGAACCTCCAATCTTTAGGTTAACAGCCAAGCAGGTTAAGCATTTGTGCCCACAATATCCTAAAATAAGATAAGAACTAAAAATTCTCCATTACATTTAGCAACAAGGAAACCATCGTTGACCTTAATATAAACCATTTTCTTGGACTGGGGCATGACAGCCTTATTGGAGCTGATTTACAATAGAGTAGGTGGAGCAGTGTTAGAGGCAAGTGTTGCTGCAGGAGCACCTAGGTGGTACTGGTAAGGAGAATTAATTAAAAGAGGAGGAATTTTGTTTCGTATGCTGGAGAGAATGAACCAGTAGAGGAGAAAATTTGCTGAAGTGATATCCTTGGAAGCAGAGGAGGGATCGGATATAGTCCTAAGCAGAGTGGATGAACAAATCAATCAATGAATATATCTCACTTTATTTTGACATTTCAACATTGTATAGATGACAAGTGTGCTTTCCCAAAAAAAGTGGATAATGGGGACTTTGTGCAGTGTGATGAATCTGGAAAACGTGCCCTGGTGTATTCCTGTCATCATGGATATAAGCTTCAAGGGCAAGAACAAATCACTTGCACAGACAAAGGATGGGATTTCCAGCCACCTATTTGTAAAGGTCAGTCACTAACAAAGCATGTATTTTTTTTTTTTTTTTAATTACTTATCAACATTAAAAGAAGCTCTGGTAGCATAGTGCCTAAGGCACATGACTGCTAACCAGAAGGCTGGTGGTTCAAATCCACCAGCCAATCTACTTCTGCAGTGATATCACCTTGGAACCCAAGAAGGGGTGGCTACAAGTCAGGTCCAACTCGACGGCACATAACAACAGCAACAACATCAAAATTAAATCTGCATTTTACAAATACAAATTAAGAACAAATGTCATTGAATATCTACTCATTCACCAAAAAGCTTCTGAACATAATTATATCCCCAGGATCAGTTTTGGCATGAAAATAAATTATTCCCTCATTAGTTAACTATATCCCAAAACTGACATCTTTCTAGGTAATAAAACATGATTGAAGCATCAAGGCAGTCATCATCAAACATGACTGACAGGCAAAGTAACATAGACAAGAAAGGAAAACACAAATCAGGAACATCTAGAGAATATTTATAGTAAAGACATAGAGCTAATTTCTTAGATGAAACAAAACATAAAAATATTTTCCACCCTATATTAGTTTCCTAGGGAAGCCATAACAAACTTCCATAAACTGAGTGGTGGCTTAGAACGACAGAAATATATTGTCACAGAGTTCTGGAGCTAGGAGTCCAAACACAGGTTGTCAGCAGCACCATGTGATCTCCAAAGGTTTTGAGGATGATTCTTTCTAGTCTCTCTCAGCACCAAGGATTCCTTGACCTGCAGATGCATCTTCTGTTTTCTCTCTCTCTCTCTCTCTGTCTCTCTCTCTCTCTCTCTCTCTCGTGTGTGTGTGTGCGTGTGTGTTCTCCTCTTTTACAAAGAGTCACTCAGATTAGATGAGAACCCATCCTACTCCAATATGACTTCTTGTTATCTTAACTCATAACATATTCAAAGACCCTATTTCCAAACAAGGTCACATTCACAGGCTCCAGAGGTTAGGACTTCAACATACCTTTAGAGGACACAATGCAATCCTTAACACATTCTAAGAACCTATAGATTAAGATCCCCCAACACACAACTGTTTGTGGTTAATTTATTGTTAAACCCATGTTTTCATCCTCCTGAGCACACAGCTGGACTGTATTTCCAATCTTTATTATACTTAGGTGTGGATATGTGCAGCACTCCAGCCAATAAAGTGAAAGCGGAAGTGGTGGAGGTGCTACACAGTGCTATTAGAAACTCCCATGAGCCTTCATCTACTCTCATTTCCTGTTTAACTGGTGGTAAAGGTCATGATAGACAGCCAGAGCTGCTTGGGAAGCCACACATTGAAGATGGTAGAACCACCAGATGGAAAGAGCTTGAGTCCTTGAGTCATTACTGCAGGAGAGCCAGCAGACCAGCCACATTCCCACTAGGTTCTTTTTCTGAGACAGCATTAAGCCTCTAAACTTTCAGGATATTATTTTGTGTTCCAACATTGTTGCCTAACTAATCCAGATGTGTACTCCATAAAAAACTTAAAATTCATGTAATTTGCTCAAGCAGTGAAGAAATTGCTATGGAAACATAAATACTTACGCTAAAACCAAAATCCAAACCAAACTCATGGCCATCAAATCCATTCCAACTCATAGCAACCCCCACTGGGTTTCCAAAGCCGTAAATCTTTACGGAAGTATATAGCCTCATCTTCCTTCCATGGAGTAGCTGGTGGGTTTGAACTGCCAAACTTCTCCCCAGAAGTCAAATGAATGCCTTAGGTACTGCACCACTAGAGCTCCTTAGGCAATGATAAAATATTCATTTAAAATCTCACTTTCAATAACTTAAAAGGCACGCCAATTGCCAACCAACATAGTATTTCTAGAGGAAGAGTTTGGAATGAGAAATATGTTGTAGCGTGTGCTACTTGTTATGAGCCACATTTAGTAAGGTATTAGAAGAAAGAGATAAACTCATGAAAGAGTTTAGCTAATTGCAAACAGAAATGAAAAAAAAAAAAAAAAAGTAGAGGAAGATCAACATTTTTTGTCCTTGAATTTTTTGTCCAAGAGCCAAATTCTTCTGGACTCCAAACGGTAACAGATGAGACTGAGCACCAAAAATCTATTAGGACTCAATCCTATGACAACTACCAGATGAAAGTGTGAGCTATCTCCCCACCAAAATAAATGGTCTCAGATACAATCCAGGCAAAAATCAGTTGCCATACCTTCAATTCCAACTCATTGCCACCTCATGTGTGTCAGAGTAAAACTGTCCTCTAAAGGTTCTTAATGGTTTTTATTTTTATAATTATTATAATAATTTATAATCACAAGGTGCTTCTGGGTGGGTGCAAACCTTTCAGTTAGCAGCCAGACATTAACCTTTTGGCCCAGTCAAGGAATTATTTAAGTTAAGCTGCTTTTAAGTTAAGATAGATGTGATGAGAAAGCAAAGAATTAAAGCTGGTTTGCTTGGGAATGATATCTAGGATATACCTTTGAGAATTGTTAATGGCACAGGGAACCCATTGGAAACGAATAGATCAGAAGCCTATTAGATACATGAAGGTATATGTTGTCAAAAACCACAAGCCTGGACAGGAAAAGTTTTTGTCTAAACTGCTAAAGCAATCGTCAGACTCCAAAATATGCACCATTAGGAAGCGGGCTATGAAAGCACAAAGGGACATAGACCCCAATATCTATTATCAATTTGTTATGAATTATACTACACAAGGAAAAGTAACCCAGTGGTTTAAGACAATGATATAGAGAACAATGGCCAAGGACATTCTTCCAAGACAGCACAATCAGAGATTCCCTTTCCAGAAAGCTTACTTTACAGGAACCCAACTGTTCCACAAATTGTGACATCTGTATGCATTTGTTCTTACTGTTAACTACCTATTTTATTACCCTTGATTGCTATGTTCAGTAGCTAATCTTTTCATGGTAAATAAATAGATAAATAAACAAACAACAAATCTGGAAACTTTTACTGTTGTTTTTGCTCAAAGGTTGGGCAAAATTGAAATAAATGCCCACTTTACCTAAGATTCTTTGTTTTCAGTGTTGGCAACACAATCAAGAAACATGGTAATTGCTGCAGGTTTTAGCACATTGCTTGTTTCATGTTTAATATGCCTTCATATGATGCACACTTCACTTGTACACCTTATGTATTGGGTTTTGTTTTAGGTATTTATGAGGCAACCAAATGTTCTTTTCACAGGGATCTCTGAGGTACAAATGAAAAAGCTCAGAAGCATAGAAATACAGGAAAATTCCATGCCTCCTCCACTCCATCTGCACTGACCTATTTGTCATTCTGTGACTTTCAAACCTATATAACATTGCTTATACTATGTCCGACTCGATGGCACATAACAACAACAACAACATACTATTTCCGAAATCTGGAATGCCTTTCCTGCCTCTTCAAGAAAATTTAAGAATTCTATCAAAATTAATTTTTTATTTCAGAAGATTTTCTACAACCCACCAATCTGACCCCCACTGCATGCAGTCTTTTTGGTCTTCCATACTTTTTCATAGCAACAATTAACCACTTCCTAAAGTGGGTAGGCTTTGACTTCTTCCTTCGATACCATTGATTTTTGATCAATATGCCACCTCCTGAAATGGATGATCATCAACCAATTCTTTTTGGTACAGTGACTCTGTATATTCCTTCCATCTTCTTTTGATATTTCCTGTATCATTTAATATTTTGCCCATAGACTCTTTCAATATTGCAACTCAAGGCTTGAATTTTATCTTCAGTTCTTTCAACTTGAGATATGCTGAGTGTGTTCTTCCCTTTTGGTTTTCTAACTCCAGATCTTTGCACATTTCATTAAAATAATTGACTTTGTAGGACGGGACCCTTCCTTGGAGAAGGATATCATGCTTGGTAAAATGGAGGGTCAACCTAAAAGAGGAGGGCCCTCAATGAGATGGATTGACACAGAGGCTGTGATGATGGGCTTAGGTATAGCAAGGATTTTGAGACTGGCACAGGACTGGGCAATGTTTCATTCTGTTGTACATAGGGTTGCTATAAGTCAGAGCTGACTCGATGGCACCTCACAACAACAAAAGTGGGTATGATAGATTGTTTGACACAAGGCCTAGCACATACAATTAACAATGGATATTACTAGTCCATTCTCTGAACCAGACTGAATGTTCCATGGGGGCTAAGACCATTCCACTGTGTGTCCCACAGCTATGAGAACAACTCCTGAAATGCAGCAAGTGTTCACACTGTACTCACAGATCAACAGTAGCAGCATCACCTTGGAGCTTGCAGGCTCTCAGGCTCACCCCCAAAACCACTCAAAATTTGGATTTTGAGACCATGGGATGATTTTGTGTGTTGTTAAAATTTGAGAAACCCTGTTGATTATTAACCCTAAGTACCTACTTCTCTGTTTCCACTGATGTGACTCAGACCTTTTTTCTTCTTTTTTCTGGACAATTTTAGTAGCTCCTTAATCTGTCTCTCAGTCTCCACTTGCTCTTCTACAAATGTATCCTCCATGTGACTCCTACCAAGCTCTAATCTGATCATGCTACTTCATACCAAAAATTCTGCAGCAGCTATTCATTTCCCTTGTTGTTACTGTTAGATGACATCAAATCAGCTCCAGCTTATAGCGATCTGATATACAGCAGAAGGAAACGCTGCCCGATTCTACCATCTTCACAGCCCTTGCTGTGCTTGAGGCCATTGTTGCAGCCACTGTGTCAATCCATCTTATTGAGAGTCTTGGTCTTCTCTCTGACCTTCTACTTTATCAAATATGATATCTTTCTTCAAGGAGTAGTCTCTCCTGACAACATGACCAAAGTAGGTGAGAAGAAATCTGGCCATTCTCTCTTCTAAGGAGCATTCTGGGTATACTTTTTCCAGGAAGGATCTGTTTGTTCTTCTGGTATTTCATGGTATTTTCACTGTCCTTTGCCAAGACCACAATTAAAAAACATCAATTCCTCTTCTGCCTTCCTTATTCATTGTCCAGCTTTCACATGTATATGAGGCAATTGAAAATACCATGGCTTGGGTCAGGCACGCATTAGGCTTTGAAGTGACATCTTTGCTTCTTAATGTTTTAAAGAAGTCTCTTGCAGCAGATTTTCTCAGTATAATACCACATCTCATTTCCTGTATGCTCCTTCCATGGTTGTAGACTGTGGATCCAAGTAAAATGAAATCCCTGACAACTTTAATCTTTTCTCCATTTTTCATGATGTTACTTACTAGTCCATTTGTGGGGCTTGCTTTTTTTTTTTTTTTTTTTTTTTGTTGAGGTACGAGCCCTACTGAAGCCTATAGTCTTTGATCTTCATCAGTAAATGCTTCAAATCATCTTCACTTTCAACAAGTAAGGTTGTGTCATCTGCATATTGCAGGTTGTTAATGAGTCTTCCTCCAATCCTGATGCCACATTCTTCTTCATAGTGTCTACCTTCTCAGATTATTTGCTTAGCACACAGATTGATTAAGTATGGTGAAAGGATTCAATCATGGCATACATTCTTCCTGATTTTAAACCATTCAGAATCCCTATGTTCTATTCAAACAACAGCCTCCTGGTCTGTGCACAGGTTCCTCATGAGAACAATTAAGTGTTCTGGGATTCTCATTTTCCCAAAGTCATCCATAATGTATTGGATCTAGACAGTTGAATGTCTTTGCATTTATAGTCAATAAAACACAGGTAGACATCTTTCCAGTATTCCTCGGTTTCAGCCAACATTCATCTGACATCAGCAATGATATTCCTCATTCCATGTTCTCTTCTGAGTCCTGGCATTTATAGTAGTTCCCTGTCAATATACTGCTGCAACTTTTTTTTAAATTATCTTCAGTATGATTTTACTTGCATGTGATATTAAGGATATTGTTCAATAATTTCCACTTTTGTTGGATAAATTTTTCTTTGGAATGAGCACAAATATTGATCTCTTCCAGTCAGTTGGCCAAGTTTCTGTCTGCCAAATTTCTTGACATAAACAAGCAAGCACTTCAAGAGCTTCATTCATTTGCTGAAACATCTCAATGGATATTCTATCAATTCCAGGAGCCTTGTTTGTTGCCAATTCCTTCACTGCAGCTTTGACTTCTTTCAGTTCCACTGGTTCTTGATCATATGCTACCTCCTGAAATGGTTGGACACCAACAAATTCTTTTTGATACAGTGACTTTTCATTTTTTCCATCTTCTTCTGATGCTTCTTATATTGTTCAATATTTTGCCCATAGAATCCTTCAGTATTTCAGCTTGAGGCTTAAATTTTTTTCTTCAGTTCTTTCAGCTTGAGAAATGCCAAGTGTATTCTTCCTTTTTGGTTTTCTATCACCTGGTATGGTAGCTAAATTTATATGTCAACTTGGCTGGGCCTGGTTGTGTGGCTGGGCAGCTTGTAGTAGTTTAGTTTTTCCCCATGATGAGACTGGCAATCAACTCATGGTAGGATCTAAAACAAGCAGCTGAGTAGCTGCCTTTGGAATGTGGTCTACTTCCTGTACATAAGCAGAAGCCTTGGGGATAGTCTCTAGCGTATGGCACATTTGGACACTGCATGTAGCCATGTTATTGTGCAGCAGCCTGCCATGCCCGGGTGGCCTGGGGTCTTACAATGGACTTGACTTAATGGCCTACTGTGTGGTTTGGTAACATCAGGACTGTGCCTTTTTGTCAACCTTAGGCTTGGCAGCCTCAGCAGCCAGCAGCTGAGTGAAAAAAAGCCTCTAGCTTCAGTGGGCCAGAAGCTGGAGGCAGAGCTGAAGCCCAAGGTTGAGGGTCTTTCACCAGGCCTTAGAGCCTGGCACTTTGAACTGGGACTTAAAGCCTCCAAACTGTAAGAGAATAAACTCCTGCTTGTTAAGGCCATCCCATTTGCAGTATATTCTTGTCAGAGCAGCACTAGGTAACTAGATACCTGGTCTTTGCACATTTCATTATAATACTTTACTTTGTATTCTTGAGCTGCCCTTTGAAATCCTCTGTTCATCTTTTTCATTTCATCATTTCTTCAATTCATTTTAACTACACTCTGTTCAAGAGCAAGGTCCAGACTCTGTTCGGACATTCATTTTGGTCTTTTCTTCCTCTCCTGTCTGTTTAATGACCATTTGCTTTCTTCATGTACCATGTTCTCATCTGGTCTTTGGTCATTACTGTTCAATGCATCAAATCTATTCTTCAGATGGTCTCTATATTCAGGTGCGATATAACCAAGGTCATATTTTGTTCTCAGGGACTTATTTTAATTTTCTTTAGCTTCATCTTGAACTTGCATATGAGCAATGGAGGCTTTGGTTAGGCATGCCTTAGTCTCCAAGTTGACACCTTTGTACTTTAACATTTTAAAGAGGTTCTTTTGCAGCAGACTTCTCTAGTGCAATACAATGTCTGATTTCTTGAATGCTGCTTCCATCAGTTTTGATTGTGGATCCAAGTAAAATGATATCTTTGAAATTTTCAATCTTTTCTCTATCTTGTGATTTTGCTTTCACCTTAGGAAAAGATAAACCACCTTAATAAAGCTCTCAGGATCTTTCCTAGCCCACCCCTTCTCATCTGTCATAATGCATCTCTTGTAACTCCCCAACACCACCTTATATTTCAGTCACAACAATTGTGCCCTAATCCTTTGTGCATTCTCTGGGCCTGAGATCTCCTTCACTTACTCCATACAAACATCACTGACTATCTTCTCTTTCCAAAACCAACCAGAACACTTCTTCTCTGCTACTATGGTATTTTACCAGACTTCTGCTAGAGTTCCTAACACATGACATGTGGACAATATCACTGGCTATCTGACCTAGGCAAAATAACTCAGGTTCCGTGTTTTCTAATGTAAAGTGAGAATAGTAATAATGTCTACCTCATTGATTATAATTTTAAATTAGTTAATAAATGTGCCGTCAAGTCAGACTGACTCATAGCAACCCCTCCTTGGGTTTCTGAGGCAGCATCACTACGGAAGTAGATTGCCCCATCTTCCTTCCGAGGAGTGGCTTGTGGGTTTGAACCGTCAGCCTTCTGGTTAACATTCAAGTGCCTTAGGCACTAAGCTCTCAGAGCTATAATGTATAGTATATAGAAAAAAGGTGCATAACTATGGTTATTAACATAGTAAGTATTCAAAAATGGTCATTATTAGCTTACAAATCATCCCCTATTTTGCAATGTGTGAGGTGGTCATAGAGAAGATATTGCATACATTCACTTAACATGTCTGTTGTTGTTGTTGATAAGTGCCGTCGAGTCGTTTC
>NW_006921791.1:1987324-1989106 GCF_000298275.1 Orycteropus afer afer
CAACCTTCCTTCCGAGGAGTGGCTGGTGGGTTTGAACCGCCAGCCGTCTGGTTAGCAGGCAAGTGTCTTAGCCACTATGCTACCAGAGTCTACTATGTGTCAAATCCTACTCTGTGTTCTGGGATTTAGATGTGCCCTAATGGAAATACCTGGGTCTCCATGAATGACAAAATAAATAAGTAGGTTTGAAAAGTGGTCATTGTTGTTCTCCAAACCCCTATGTTTTCACAACCTGCAGCTTTTAGAAACAGCTCACTTGAGTATTTTTCCTTCCACTATAAAAAAGGAGGTGGGAAATCTGGTAACATGGCAGACTAGGCAGAAAGACTGCACAGAGCCTCTTCAACAAAGAAAAGGGAAAGCAATTAACACAGACTCAGAAGATAATCCTGGACCTCTGAGCCCTGAAGGGAAGGATATAGAAATGGACTGAACCTCAACTAGCAGAAGAATTTGCATGAAAATACCACAAAATAAGACATGCAGAGCTGCAGAGCTGGAGTCTGGCAGTGATCCTAAGCAATCCTGATGGCACAGACAGCTTGGAGATAGCCAAGTCTGGTAGGAGCTAACAATTAACCTAAAAATCAGCTCTGCTAGACAGGGACTGCATGGAGGACTGCTCTGGTGCCTGGTAAATAAAAGGAGAAGCAGCAAAGAGGAAGGAGAGCTGAGCTGTTGACTTTTGCCTGTCCAGAGGGCGTTGACATTTTGAATGTTTACAAGAGGCCTGACCATTTTGGATATTTAAAGAGACAGTGCTCTCCCAGATTCCAGGGGCTTAAGAACAGATTCCGCTTGCCAGTAACCCCAAGGACACTACGGACCTGGACGACTGAAAAGGTGCGAAATTCCCCTTGTTATTCTTATACTCCACACCCGCTTGGTGAATGGAGGTGAAGCAATCTCCCACCCCCACCAATCTTCTGGACCCACAGGAACTCCATCCCAGTTTATGTGCTCTGACTGAGCCTGGGTGACCTGCCCTGCATTCCCCCAAATTTTTCTTAATTTTTTTTTTTCTTTCTTTATTTTTCTCTTTCTTTTTTCTGGTTATTAGTTTGCATGTTTTTGTCTGTTCTAAAACTAGTATTATTAATAATACTTTTGTCTTTTTTACTATTATTATTTGTTCATCCCCTCCCAGGTCCTAGTTTTCAGCTTTTTTCTTTACCCTATTCCAGGTTGCAAAATTTTTCTTTTCTTTTCTTTTCTTCTCATAGTTAACCCCATTACTTGTTTATCTTTTTGCATTTTTCCAATTTGTTCTTCATTAGTCTCCTTCTCTACCTTTTTTCCCTCAGTGCCCTATAGCGAGACATTGAACGTTTTCTTGTTTTGTTCTTCTTCTTTTTCCCTTTTTTCATTTTTGGTTAATGTTCCCGTGTGATTAAATGATGTGTTCTTTGTCCAGGTGCTTTTCGTTTTATGCTGGTTATTCAATTGTAATTTTTGTATAACTGAGAGAGAGACAGCAACAATCCCCATAAGACACAACTACACCCACACCTCCTGCAACTTCACTTACTGAGCAAGAGCCACCTCCTCCTTCCCCACCAAAGAGCCAATGATAAAAAACCACCAGAAGAACCTGAATCTCCCTTGGCTGATCTTCACAAACAGTTAACAGAGATCTAAATACAACAACACCACAATGTCTCAGAGACAACAGATCATCACAGTCTACACAAAGAAGCAAGATAAAGAGGTAAAAACAAGGGAACAGGATACAGAACCAGAACACAATCCTGAGCAAGAAGCAGCATTGGAACTCTCTGATAA
>NW_006921791.1:1990035-1990619 GCF_000298275.1 Orycteropus afer afer
TAAACAGGGAACCAGAGACATCAATTGGCAAGTGAGGTCAACTACAAACAAAAAGAGGGAAAACACTGTGTAGTTACAGAACTTCTAAATGGTGAGGAAGTTAAGAGAGTTGCAAGATAGAATGGACTGCTGTAAACTCTGGGAGAAAATTATAAATCATAGGGTAACCTCAAAGAAAAATGATAAACTTTCATATTACAATAAAAAAGAGGACAAGCACAAATATACAGCGTATACTGAAACAACAGCAGCAAAGGAAATGATAACGTGATTCATAAACATAATGAGCTCAGCACAGAAAATAATATAGAACAAGGAAACCAGAGACACCATGAAAAAACACATAACAAAATGACAGCAACAAATTCATACATGTCAATAATTACAATGAATGATAATGGATTAAATGTACAACTCAAGAGACAGAGAGTTGCAGATTGGGTAAGAAAACAAAACCCATCAATATGCTGCCTACCAGAGACACACCTTAGAGATAAAGACAAAAATAGATTAAAAATCAAAGATTAGAAGAAGATATGTCAAGCAAATGGCAACTGTAAGAGAGCAGGAGTGGCAATATTAAT
>NW_006921791.1:1991009-1995555 GCF_000298275.1 Orycteropus afer afer
CTAGATTTTATAGAAAACTCCAACATCTCAATAACAAAAAGACAAACAATCCAATTAAAAAATGGGCAGAAGACATGAATAGACACTTCACCAATGAGGATATTCAAGTGGCTAACAAACATATGAAGAAATGCTCATGATCATTAGTTATTAGAGAGATGCAAATCAAAACAACGATATACCATCTTGCTCCAGCACTAGTAGCAAAGTTCAACAAGACAGAAAATAACAAAGGCTGGCAAGAATGTGGAGAGATTGGGACTGTCATACACTGCTGGTGGGACTGTAAAATGGTACAACCACTGTGGAAAGCAGTATGGCAATTCCTTCAAAATTTGGAATTAGAAATACCATTTGACCCAACCATTCTTTTACTAAGTATATATCCTAAAGAACTGAAAGCCATGACAAGGACAGACATATGCACACCCATGTTCATAGCAGCACTATTTACAATAACCAAAAGGTGTAAACAACCTAGGTGTCCATCTACTGAGGAATGGATAACCAAACTATGGTACATACACACAATAGAATACTATGCAATGCTAAAGAATAAAGTAGAATCTGCAAAGCACCGCATAATGTGAATGAACTTGGAGGACATTATGCTGAGTGAAATAAGTCAATCACAAAAGGACAAATATTGTATTAGTCTATTATAGTAAAAGTCAAGGAAAGTTTATGTATGGAAGGAAATTTTCTTTGTTGGTTACCAGGGGTGGGAGGGGAGGGGAGGAAATGCTGTTAGATATAAAGAGATAAGTATTGATTTGGGTGAAGAGAAGGGCAATGTATCAAATGTGAGTGACAAATATGGTAGCATTGAGGAAGAGAAAGGCATAGAGAGGTACATGGGAGGTACAGACATCAAAGACGAACCCTTTTGCACATACAGTACTGCATTGTTAGTGAAGGCAAACATGGGTATATGGGTGGATAGATGGGTGGACACACTAAACTATTAAGTATGTCTATGAAGTGGGGAGTGTATCCAAGAACATGTATAGGCTTGGCAGACAATGGTCCTATAAGTCTATGTGAATGATCAGAATTCCCAGTTGTATTGTAGAGTTAACAAGGGACAAGGTTGTGGTCACTGCTTGGTCACAGCCAGCTACCCAGAGGGACCAAGTAGTTGAACCTGTGGGCTTGGGACCATAGTCACAGGAGTCATCAAGCTCAATTGGCATAACATACTATACAAACCATTGTTCCACCTCCTACTTTGGCGAGTAGCTACTGGGATCTTAAAAGCTAGCAAGCTGCCATCTAGATGCAACAATGGTTCTCTCCTCATTGAGAGCAAAGAAGTATGAAGAAAACAAAAATTCATGGAAATAATTAGTCCTAGCAACTGATACACCATCCGATCTGCAGCCTATACGACTATGAGACTAGAAGAACTATATGGTGCCTGGCTACCACTGTCATCCACTCAGAGTGGAATCTATGTAGGAGATCCTTGATAGAGAGGGAGAACAATGTGGAACAAAACTCAAAATCATTTGGAGAAAAAAGAAAGAGGGGATCAGGTTTGCTGGTCTGATAGAGCCTGGTGGAACCACTGAGACTATGGCCTCTAGCTGTCCTTCAGGTATGGAATTGAACCCACACCTGTGGCTTCCAGACAAACCCAAGACAGACATATGAGTTGAACATTTACCTGAGGTAGATACACTCCTTGGAGAGAACAATCATGGGAGAAAAAAGGGCTGTTTATGTACAGGGAGACAGCTCAGGGGGAAGGAGTACATGGAGGGATGGACACAGGAAAGAGGTAACTATGGGGACGAAGTGGGAGGGAAGCTGTTGCATTGTGGTAAATTGTGGTCAATGTCATGAGAGAAAGTGTATGTGAACTGCTGAATGGAAAGTAAATTTGCTCTGTAAATTTTCACCCAAATCACAATTAAAAAGAAAGAAAAAAAAAAAATGGGAGGTGGTATATGCCAGAAGTTCATCAGAGAAACTTGGAATGAGAAGGGATCTGTTGTTGTTGTTGTTGTTATTTGCCGTCGAGTCTAGGCCACACTAAATGTGCTGCCTATGTCACTGGCTACCATATTTTATGCTTAATGGGTTTTGTTAGTTCTATTGGTACCTTTGTTGTTGTTGTTGTTATATGCCATCGAGTCAGACCCAACTCATAGCGACCCCTCCTTGGGTTTCCAAAGCAGTATCTCTACGGAAGAGTGCCCCATCTTCCTTCCGAGGAGTGGCTGGTGGGTTTGAACCGCCAGCCTTCTGGTTAACATTCAAGTGGCTTAGGCACTATGCTCCCAGAGCTCCTAGCCAAGAATTTAAGGTGTTTTTTTTTTTTTTTTTCTTTTTTTCTCCTGAATGTTCCACCAATTTGTGCCATGAAAGATAGGTGCAAAATAGTTGAACATAATGATCTATATTTTCCTGCTGTAGTAATTTGCTTAAATACAGGTCACATTGTAATCAACAGGAAAATTAACAAAGAATGGGGGCAAATAATTGATAAGAGAAAAAGTCAAAATGAATAAACACAGAAAATAACAATGCTATTTTTAGCTATAATTTGCAATGATAGTAATATCCAATGCTATTCAGGATGTTAGGAAGCTGAAACACAGACATATATTGTTAAAAGACAGATGAATCTTTCCATTTTTCATTGTAAAGTAATCTGGCATTCCTTTAATATATGCATGTGTTTTGGTTACCTAGGGCGGCTCTGGCAAGAAATATACCACCAATGGGATGGCCTTAACAAACAGGAGTTTTTTCTCTTACAGTTTGGAGGCTTTAAGTCCAGGTTCAAAGTGCCAGGTTCTAGGGGCTAGGTGAAAGCTTCTCAACCTTGGAGTCCAGCTCTGCCTCCTGTTCCTGGCCCACTGGAACGAGACGAGTTTCTTCACTCAGACAGCTACTGGCTGCTGAGGCTGGCAAGACCAAGGCTGACACGTAAAAAGGCACAGTCCTGATGTTACCAAACCACATGGCAGGCCATTAATTTAAGTCCATTTTAAGGCCCAAGGTCGGCAGAACATGGCAGATAGCTGAACAACGACATGGCTACATGCAGGGTCGAAGCGTGCCAGAAGCTAGAAACTATCCCCAAGGCTTCTGCTTATATATAGGAAGCATACTATATCCCAAAGGCAGATACTCCGCTCTTGTGATAGATCCCACCATGGAGGTGATTGCCAGTCATATCATGGGGAATAACTACCACCAGCTGCCCAGCCACTCAACCAGGCTTAAACCAAGTTGACACAAATTTAACTACTACAATATGCTTTTAAATTCATCAATCCCAACTTTGGAAATGTAGTCCATAGATGAAACCCACTGCCATTGAGTCAATTCTGACTCATAGCAACCCCCATACGGCTTCCAAGGCTGTAAATCTTTATGGAAATAGACTGCCTCATCTTTCTCTTGCATAGTGGCTGATGAGTTTGAATCACCAACCTTTTAATACCAGTCAAGTGTCTTAACCACTGTGCTACCAGAGCTCCTTATAGATGCAAAATGACAACATATAAACATATATGCATCATATTAATCCAATACATGTTGCAACATTATTTATAGTGACAAAAAATAGAGACAAGCTAAATATCCATCTACAAGGGAGTGATTTTCTAAATGATGGTACGTTCATATCGTGAACTGTTATACTGAACCTCTTTAAAGTGTTTAAAAGCAGAGATGTCCCTGGAAGACTAAAGTGCACCTAACCTAAGCCATGGTATTTTCAATTGCCTCATGGGCATGTGAAAGCTGGACAATAAATAAGGAAGACTAAAGAAGAGTTTGGGAGCTCTGGTAGCATAGTGGCTAAGGCACTTGACTGCTAACCAGAAGGCTGAAGGTTCAAACCCTTCAGCTACTCCTTGGAAGGAAGATGGGACAATCTACTCCCATAGTGATACTGCCTTGGAAACCCAAGGAGGGGTCCCTATGAGTCAGTCTGACTCGATGGCACATAACAACAACAACAACAAAAAAGAAGAGTTTATGCCTTTGAATTGTGGTGTTGGCGAAGAATATTAAAAACACCATGGACTTCCTGAAGAATGAAAAAATCCATCCTGGAAGAAGTGAAACCAGCAAGCTCCTGAGAAGCAAGAATGGCCAAACTTCATCTCATCTGCTTTGGTCATGTGGTCACAAGAGACCATTTCCTGGAGAAGATATCACACTTGGTAAAGTGGAGGGTCAGAAAAAAAGGGGAATACCCTCAACTAGGTGGATTGATAGCATCAACAACAATGTGCTCAGACATAGCAAGGATTGTGAGGATGGTGCAGGACAGAGCAGTGTTTCGTTCTGTTGTACATAGGGTCCTTATGAGTCGGACCCAACAGCAGCAACAACATATATTAATAAATGTTTTCATGAATATCAAGAAAGGTGCATTGGTACAAATGATTTTGTTAATATTATCTCAGCAGAGTAAGATGGAAAGAGGAAGGAGAGGTTATTATTTTATTTATACAAGCCAGTGTTCTACAGATATTAAAGTATGTTGTTGTTGTTGTTGTTGTTAAGTGCCGTCGAGTCGTTTCCG
>NW_006921791.1:1997780-2053638 GCF_000298275.1 Orycteropus afer afer
AGCCTCCGTTTGTGTTGTTGAAAAAAGGTGTTTGCAATGAACAAGTCGTTGGTCTTGCAAAATTCTACCATACGAGTTCCAGCATTATTCCTGTATTTTAAAAATAATGCTCAATGAGACAAGAATCACAGTATAAATATACTCATTTATATACACAAATATTTTTCCCATATCAGTGCCCTACACTGAAAGTTTCTAAAGCAAGTATTACAAGAATAAATAAATAAAAATAAACTCTTAAATACGCTAGAGGAGAAACCCTTTATTTCTCTGCTAAATTGATGTGAACATAAGTGCTCAAGCTGATCCTCAATGAAATCAGCTTTTAAAACGTATCTACAGCTGCAGAAAGGAAAGCTTCAGGCTTAATTGAATATTTAATACAGAAAATCAGGTGAGATTTGCTGTTCTCTTCCCTATTCAAATCTTATTTATTCACTAAAATCCATACACCTAAAAATCTGATGAAGAAGGAAAAAAAAGTGTCAAATGAATTGTAATCTCTTTTGAGTGCTTTAAAGTTGTGAATTCAAAATAGATAAAAAGTTATGTGTCTGTGACTTTTTGCACTAGCTGTTGTCAGGAGGTTATGCAATAAGTGAATACAAATAAATGTTTCTGTGTCTATTAGGGAAAATAAGATTTGCAATCAGTACAAATTTGCTTAGGGAAATGGAAACATCTGTGCAGATGTTTGTGAGCTACCTGTGGAGATTTGGGGATGCAGTCTGTTGCTCTTCTGGAAAAGCAAAAAAATGAAATCAGGCCAAGTGAGCAAAGCCTTGGCCATTGCATAAAGACACAGGAATTTGAGGATACTACAATCCTGAGATTACTTTTCTTCTTCTTTTTGTAAGGAGTACCATTCAGTAGCATCACTAAAGAAGTGGGCAGACCTAATCCCTAGACACTGATTTAATGGTCCACCACCGGCAGTAGTTGCATGCCTGTGAGCATTGAAAGAGGGAGGGCCACCAAAGCCGTGGCACCACTAAGATTGACGTCACTGGTCACCCATTGCAGTAACCAGTCACCAACATCACTACCACCACACACCAACACCCCCCCCACCCTTCATTCACCAGGTGGGTTATAGCACCTACCATTGAGCAGAGAAAAGAGTTTCTGCCTTAGCTAATGCAAAGGGGGAAGGGGCACACCAGAAGGGGTAGGGCCAAGTAGAAGGAGCTGGGTCCTGCATTGGGGTGGAGCTGGTTGCTTCACTCACTGGGGAGGGTTCTCCAGCTAGACTTGCCCATGAGAAATGTTACTGCACTTGGTGACAGCAACCTTAGTGATGCCATTGGCATCATTTTCCAGGCCAGAGTAGGTTTGTTGCACATGTTTTTTTTTTTTTACATATTATTGTTGTTATGTGCTGTCGAGTCAGGCCCAACTCAAAGCAACCCCTCCTTGGGTTTCTGAGGTGGTCACTACAGAAGTAGATTGCCCAACCTTCCTTCTGAGGGTGGCTGGTGGGTTTGAACTGCCAGCCTTCTGGTTAGCAGTCAGGTGCCTTAGACACTGTACTACCAGAGCTCCCTTTTATATATTTGGTCACATGCAAGTTGTAGAAGTTCAAAATTTTCTCATTCATGCCGATAGGAAGTGAGTATAAGGAGGTGGTTAAGAGCACTGAGTCTGGTGCTGAAATCTTTGTCTACCTGTGCGTGATGAGTCGCAGGTTTTCCACTTAGCTCTGTGACCTTTGGCAAGTTGTCTTATCTCATTCACTTATTATCCTATATGATAGCATATGAACTGTGCTAATGTTAAGAAATTATTTTGAAGATTGAGTAGGAGAGAATATAGCTACCTTGTTTGGCACTTCATAAAGATTCAGTATATGTTCATATTTAATTTCTTCCTAGCAGAAGATTACCTTAAAAATTAAAAAAAAAAAAAAAATCTGTGCAGTCACCATGAGTCAGAATTGGCTCCGTGGTACCTCACAGCACCAACATACACACACACACACACACACACACACGTATATATATGTTGTTTTAGGTTCCATCGAGTCAGTTCTGACTCATAATGACCCTACGTACAACAGAATGAAACACTGCCTGCTCCTGCCTCATTCTCACAATCTTTGTTATGTTTGAACCCACTGTTGCAACCAGGGTGTCAATCCATCTCATTGATGGTTCTCCTTTTTTCTGACCTTCTACTTTACAAAGCATGAAATCCTTCTCCAGGTCATCATCCCTCCTGATAATATGGCCAACATGAGATTAAGTCTCACCATTCTCCCTTCAAAAGAGCATTTCTGTTTGTACTTCTTCAAAGATAGATTTGTTCATTCTTCTGGCAGTCCATGATGTATGCAGTATTCTGTGCCAACACCATAACTCAAATGGCTCAAGTTTTCTTTGGTCTTCCTTATTCATTGTCCACCTTTCACATGCATATGAGATGATTGAAAATACCACGGCTTGGATCAGGTGCACCTTAGTCTTCAAAGTGATATCTTTGTTCTTTAACACTTGGAACAGTTCTTTTGCAACAGATTTGCCCAATGCAATACATAGCTTAATTTCCTGACCACTGCTACCATGGTTGTTGACTGTAGACCCAAGTAAAATTAAACCCTTCCCAACTTCAATCTTTTCTCCTTTTATCATGATACTGCTTTTTGGGCCAGTTGTGAGGATTTTTATTTTCATTATGTTGAGTTGTAGTCTTTGGAAATACTTCAAGTGCTCTTCATTCTCAGCAAGCAAAGTTGTTACATCTGCATATCATAGGTTATAAATGAGTCTTCCTCCAGTACTGATGCTGCATTCTTCTACATATAGCTGAGCTTCTTGGATGACTTACGCAGCATTTAAATTGAAAAAGTATGGTGAAAGATACAAGCCAAACACACACATTTCCTGACTTAAAACCTTGCAGTATCCTCTTGTTCTGTTCAAATGACTACCTCTTGATCTATGTACAGGTTCATCATGAGCACTTTTTAGTATTCTGGAATATCCATTCTTCACAATGTTATCTGTAATTTGTTAGGTCCACACAGTCCAATGTTTTATAGTCAATAAAACACAAGTAAACATCCTTCTGGTATTCTTTTATTTCAGCCAAGATCCATCTGAAATCAGAAATTATATGCCTCATTCCATGTCCTCTTCTCAATCTAGGACAAATTCTGGCAGATATATATATATATATATATATATGCTGCAAGCAGTTTTGAATTATTTTCAGCAAAATTTTACTTATGTGTGATATTAAAGATATTGTTTGATAATTCACACATTATTTTGAATCACATTTCTTTAGAATGGGCACAAATATGAATCTCTTCCTGTAAACTGGCCAAGTAGATATCTTCCAAATTTCTTGACATAAATGTGCAAACACTTTCAACATTTTATCCACTTGTTGAAATATCTCAATTGGTATTCTGTCCATTGCTAAACTGAAAAAAAAAAAAAAAACCTCAATACCATTTAGTTAATTCTAACTCATAGCAACCCCCTTGACTTTCTAAGGCAGTAAATCTTTACAGAAGTAGATTGCCCCATATTCCTTCCTTGGAGTGGCTGGTGTGTTTGCACCACCAATCTTCTGGTCAGTAGTCAAATGCCTTAGACACTGTACCACCAGAGCTGCTTCGGTCAATTGCTGGGGACTTGTTTTTCGCCAATGCCTTCAGTTCAACTTCTAATTCTTCCTCAATACCATTGATTCTTGATAATATGCTATCTCCTGAAGTAGTTGAAGTAGACCAGTTTGTTTGTTTGTTTGTTTTGGTACAGTGACTCTGTGTATCCCTTTCATCTTCTTTTGATGCTTCTTATGTCATTCAATATTTTGCCCACAGAATACTTCAATATTGTAACTCAAGGCTTGAATTTTTTCTTCAGTTCATTCAGCTTCAGAAACACTGATCGTGTTCTTCCCTTTTGATCATCTATGCCAGGTCTTTGTATATTTCATTACAATACTTTACTTTGTCTTCTCAAGCTGCCCTTTGAAATCTTCTGTTCAGTTCTTTTATCATTTCTTCCATTTATGTTAGCTACTCTCTATTTAAGAGCAAGTTTCAGAGTTGCTCCTGACATCCATTTAGATGTTTTTTTTCCTTTCCTATCTTTCTAAGGACCTTTTCTTTTCTTCATGTATGATGCCCTTAATGTCTTCTCACAATTCATCTGGTCTTCAGTCACTGGTGTTCAACACATCAAATCTATTCTTCAAATTCTATTCTCTAAATTCAGGTAAGATATCTTCAAGAAGGTCCTACTTTGATTCTCATGTATTTGTTTTAATTTTCTTTAGCTTCAGCTTGCACTTGCATATCAACAATTGATGGTCTATTCCACATTCAGGCCCTGGCCTTGTTCTTACTGATGATATTGAGGCATTATCTCTTCTGATAGATGTAGTGGATTTGATTCCTGTATATTCCTTCCAGCAAGTTCTATTTAGATAGTTGTCATTTATGTTGTTGAAGAATGGTATTAGCAATGAATAAGTCATTGCTCTTGCAAAATTCTGGCATCATTTATCACCAAGGCCATATTTTCCAACTACCTATGCTTCTTCATGTTATCTAACTTTTGCATTCCAATAACCAAAAATTGTCAGTTCATCTTCATTGCAAGTTTGATCAGCTTCAGACTGCAGAAGTTGATAAAAATCTTCAATTTCTTCATCATTGGTTTTCCTTGTTGGTGCATAGATTTGAATAAATAATAGTAGCACTAACTGATCTTCCTTGTGGGGAAATGTATATCATCCTGTCACTGACAGCATTGTACTTCAGGATAGATCTTTAAATATTCTTTATAATTACATAATATGTTTTAAATTATGCATGTTATACATACATATATATATATATATATATACACATACAGGAGCTCTGGTGGAGTAGTGTCTAAGGCATTTGACTGCTAACCAGAAGGCTAGAGGTTCAAACCTACCAGCCACTCATTGGAAAGAAGATGGGGCAATCTACTTCTGTAGTGATACTGTCTTAGAAACCCCAGGAGAGGTCACAATGAGTCAGATCCTACATGACAGCAGTGGGTTTGGTTTGTTTGAGATATATATATATATATATATATATATATATATATATTCATACACACACACACACACACATACATACAGGAGGAGTTCTGGTGTCATAATGCCTAAGGCATTACTGCTAACCAGAGGGTGGGTGGTTCAAACTGTGGAAGGAAAATGGGGCAATACACTTCCATTAAGATTTACTGCCTCAAGATCCTGGATAGAGTGGAAGAACAACGTGGAACAAAACTCAAAATCATACAAAAAAAGGGGGGGGGGGACCAGGTTTCCTGGTCTGATAGAGCCTGATGAAACCACTGAGACTATGGCCCCTAGCTGCCCTTCAGGTCTGGAATTGAACCCACTCCTGTTGCTTCCAGCCAAACAAAAGACAGGCATATGAGCTTAACATTTACATTAGGTAGACATACTCCTTGGACAGATCAATCATGGGAGAATAGAAGGGCTGTGTATGCACAAGGAGACAGCTCAGGGGCCAGGACTTCATGGAAGGGAAGGACACAAGGAAGAGGTGGCTATGGGGAGGAAGTGGTAGGAGAGCTGTTGCATTGTGGGAGATTACAGTCAATGTCATGTGACAAAGTATATGTGATTGCTGTATGGAAAATGAATTTGCTCTGTAAACTTTCACCCAAATCACAATAAAATTTAAAAAAAAAAAAATTACTGCCTCAGAAACCCAACAGGGGTTGCTATGAGTCAGAATTGACTCCATGGCAGTGAGTTTGGAGTTTTTATATATGTATGTATATATATATATATACACATACATATACGGGAGCTCTGGTAGTATAGTGGCTAAGGCACTTGACTGCTAAGCAGAAGGCTGGCGATTCAAACCCACCAGCCACTCCTCGGAAGGAAGATGGGGCAATCTACTTCCGTAGTGATACTACCTTGGAAACCCAAGGAGGGGTCACTATGAGTCAGGTCCAACTCCATGGCAAACAACAACATATACACATACCTAAGGAGCTCTGGTGGGGTAGTAGGAGCTCTGGTGGCATAGTGCCTAAGTCATTTGACTGCTAGCCAGAAGGCTGACAGTTCAAACCCACCAGCCACTGGAAGGAAGACTGGGCAATCCACTTCTGTAAAGATTTATTGCCCCAGAAACCCAAAGGAGGTCACTATGGGTAGGAATTCACTCGATGGCAGTGATTTTGGCTTTTGTATATATATATATATATGTGTGTGTGTGTGTGTGTGTGTGTGTGTGTTTTCCTTTTGACATTCTACTATTTATTTTCTAGAATGGCCAGAAAAGGAACATTTGGAAAAAGTTTTATAACAAATTATTTGGAAATCTGAGTCTAAGAAATTAAGTAGTATGTAGATTTTTAAGGAGAAGACCATGGGATGCAACACAACATTCTGCATTTGCAGTTTAGGAAGTGGAGACCCAGGCAACTTTAGTGACATGTTGACATGCACCTGGTTTGCCAGGAACTAGAAATCAAGCTTTAAACTCCTGGCTCAATGCCTGTCTCACAGTGAAAACAAAAAATGAGCAAAACACAGCAAGAACAGTAACAAGTATTTACTGAAATAAAGAGAACAGAATCATCAATTTTCTATAGCAAAAATTATCATATTTGGAATATACTTACTCTGTGCCCACATCCACCTTCATTTCTATCCCCACTCCCCTGTTTCACTTTTTTGGATAAGTTCTACTCATTCTTCCAATCTCCACTCTCCATTAGTATTTAACTCCTCCAGGAAGATTCTCTGACCACCGGTCTTGGTGAGGTTCCCCAGTACCGTTCACAGTATGTTGTAAATTACTTCTTTGATTCTTTCATATGTATACATGAAAACAGAACTACATCTGCATTGTTCATCATTATATTCAAGAGCACATATTTTAAGCTGAATCAAATCAAGTTGAATCAATCAAACACATTACAGTATTAACATGCAGAGGAGTTACATAAAAAAATCGTTGCTTGTAATGGGATGCAGCAGGGAAAAAAATGCACCTAAGACTTTTTTGTCACCTTAGAAAGTGGCAGTAGCTTGAGATGATTTTTTGAAGGGGTCGCTATGAGTCAGGGCCAACTCGATGGCACATAACAGCAACAGTGTGATTTCAATTGGCAAAAGGAAGGAAGGAGAAAATCTCTCTAGTAGAAAGTATTAGTGTCAGCAAAGAAACATTGGGGCTAGAGAAAACATGAAATTTCAGAATCTACAATTTGTGAAATAGGCTGGTTGGAAATGATGGCTTTGTAGAAGAGCCCTATATTTGGCTTCAGTAAGCCAAGTGTTCTGCATCAAGAGAACTCTCATACTCTCTTTTCAAAAGTGTGGGAACAAGGAGGACAGACACGATACAATAATGAAAGTAGCATTGTTCTTCTTTATAAATAAGGGATAGAACTAAAGGAAGAGAGATTGTTTTATATGTGGAAATGAACTCTTCCAAATCTGAAACTCTGGCTATCTATATGTGAAATTAAGAACATCTCTTCTTCCCTTAAACAATGTAATGATTTCTGTATTGTTTGTGCAGATATTAATGAATGCAAAGATCTACTAGAGCCTCCCTGCCATCCCTCTGCTGAATGCAAGAACACCAAGGGCAGCTTCCAGTGTCTCTGTACTGACCCTTATGTACTAGGAGAGGATGAAAGAACCTGTATATGTAAGATCACACATCCCTTCTACGTCAGAGACTAATTTTTCTTAAAGTAAATAAATAATACATTAATATAGTTGACTATCAATTGCCACCTGATTTGGGGTGGAGGTGCTGCAGGGGAAAAGATAATGTATAAGTTATTTCAAAATAATTGATGACTGAGGAGTTATCTTTATTGTTGCATTCTAAGTAGACATGCAGTTAAGCTTATCAACTATGCTAACAAAAATTCTTACAATTGGAGTAATAAATACATTGTGATAAATGGAGAAAAGATTGAAGTTGTCAAGGATTTCATTTTACTTGGATCCACAGTCAATGACCATGAAAATAGCAGTCAAAGAATCAAATGATATATTGTTTTGGGCAAAGAAGTCTTCTGCAAAACACCTCTTAAAAGAACTAAAAAACAAATACGTCACTTTGAGGACTAAGATGTGGCTGACCCAAGCCATGGTATGTTCATTCCCCTACATACATAAGATCATTGGACAATGAACAAGGAAGAATGAAGAAAAATTGAATCGATGCATTTGCATTATGGTGTTGGCACAGAATATTGAATATATCATGAACTGGCAGAAGAGAAGAATGAACAAATCTATCTTGGAAAGTGTACAGCCAGAATGTTCCTTAGAAGGGAGGATGGCAAGACTTCATCTCACTTACTTTGGCCATATTAGGCTGGGCTCTCTTGTTGTTGTTGTTGTTGTTATGTGCCGTCGAGTCAGCCCTGACTCATAGCGACCCCTCCTTGGGTTTCCGAGGCAGTATCACTACGGAAGTAGGATTGCCCAACCTTCCTTCCGAGGAGTGGCTGGTGGGTTTGAACCACCAGCCTTCTGGTTAGCAGTCAAGTGCCTTAGCCACCAGGAAAGCTTAGAGAGAGAATGAGAGACAGAAATTTATCTTAGAAAATGGCTCACACACTTATAGAAGCTGGCAAGTCCCAAGTTCTTGGATCAAACATCAAGCTGCAGGCTTTTGCTGGCTCACATTGATCACTGAAAGCATTTTCTGATGCTGGGTCATAGTGGGAAACCAACTGGAAGAGTATTTTTACAGAAAAAGCCCACAAAGTGCATATCTAAGCCTGGATTGTGTTGGACAACACAAAATTGTGAAATACTCAAAACTGAAGAGATTCATAAAGGCTTGAGAATATTTTGTTGAGTAAAATAAGTCATTCTCAAAATAACTAATGCTATATGAGCTCACATATATGAAATAACAATACACAGATGTATTCATAAAGTATTCAGCGGCCAGTTCTTTCAGAAGTGATGGCCCTGTCCTTCTTCCCAGTCTGTCTTAGTCTGGAAGCTACTCAGCAGCAGGGGCTTACAAGCTCATGGTTGGCAGGCAGTATACTGGCTGTCAACTCCAACAAATGACGAGTCCAAGATCACCAGGCCGAATGGTGGATTGTTCACTCATGGACAGTTGTAGGCAGCACAACAGGATTCCAATCCACAGAAGAGTGTCTCCTTTTCCCAAGATGTCAATAAATATATTGGGAGCAGGCCACACTCTTAGGGAAACTCCCTTTCAATGGATAGGCTGTTCAAAACACATACATCTGAAAAATATAAAAGTGTACTTGAAACATTAAAAAAAAAAAAAAAACATATATCTGATCTCATGATCTCATCATGGGAATAACCCACATCACAACTGCTTAAACCACTCAGAATTGTGGTCCAATCAAGTTGACTCACAACCCCAACTTTCACAGCCATGTTATTAAGAGGGACGAGTCCCTGGAGAAGGACATCATGCTTCATAAAGTAGAGGCTCAGCAAAAAAAGAAGGGAACTCTCAATGAATCAGACCCAAATCAAGGATACAAAACAACAACAACAATACTAACATTGATCACTGTAAGCATTTTCTGATGCTGGGTAGTAGTGAGAAACCAACTGGAAGAATATTTTTACAGATAAAGCCCACAAAGTGCATACCTAAGCCTGGATTGTGTTGGACAACACAAAATTGTTGTGAAATACTCAAAACTGAAGAGATGCATAAAGACTTGAGAATATTTTGTTGAATGAGATAAGTCATTCTCAAAAAAACTAATGTTATATGAGTTTACATACATGAAATAACAATACACAAATGTATTCATAAAGTATTCAGTGGCCAGTTCTTTCAGAAGTGATGGTGCTGTTCTTCCCAGTCTGTCTTATTCTGGAAGCTGCACTGAACCTTGTCCACCACAGGTAACCGTGCTGATATTCAAAATACTGGTGGTATAGCCTCCAGCCTCACAGCAACTTGCAAGTCACCACAGTACAACAAACTGACAGATCAGTGGTGGAGACAAGTGTATGGAGACCAGATTTTATTAGTGCTTACTGGGAGTGCGCAAGATAAGGGAACAGGAGTCATTGTTTAGAATGCAGTGAGTTTCTGATCTGGGTCATGAAAAATTCAGCAGTAACTAAGAGTGATGTTGTAATAACTATTGTTGTTGTTGGGTGCCGTCAAGTTGTCTCCGACTCATAGTGAGCCTAAATATAACAGAACAAAACACTGCCTGGTTTTGCACCAGCTGCACAATCTTTGCTATACATGAGTCCATCATTGTAGCCATTGTGTGTCTATTCTGGTTACCTAGCACCACTTTGACAAGAAAAAAACACAAATGGGATGGCTTGAACAAACAGGAGTTTATTCTCTTACAGTTCAGGAGGCGAGAAGTCCAAGTTCAAAGTGCCAGGCTCCAAGGGCTAGGTGAAAGCCCTTTGACCTTGGGCTTCAGCTCTGCCTCTTGCTCCTGGCCCACTGAAGTCAGAGGCATCTGTTCTCTCAAGCAGCTACTGGCTGCTGAGGCTGACAAGCCCAAGGTCAACAAATAAAATGGCACAGTCCCGATGTTACCAAACCACATGGCAGGCCATTAACTCAAGTCTACTGAAAGTCCCAAGAGCAACAGAGCACGGCAGGCTGCTGAACAATGACACAGCTACAGGCAGGGTTCAAGCGTACCATAAGCTAGAGACTATCTCCAAGGCTTCTCCTTATATACAGGAAGCAGACCACATCCCAAAGGCAGCTACTCAGCTGCTTATGGTAGATCCCTCCACAGAGTTGATTGCCAGTCTCATCATGGGGAATAACTACCTCCAGCTGCCCAGCCATTCAACCAGGCCCAACCAAGTTGACATACAAACTGCACTACCACAAGGCCTTACTCGTTTTTGTTGACCCTCCAATTTACCAGGCATGATATCTTTCTCCAGAGAATGGTACCTTGTGACAACATGACCGAAGTAGCCAAGATGAGGTCTGACCATTCTTGCTTCCAAGGAGCATTCCAGCTGCACTTCTTCCAGAACAGATTTGTTAGTTCCTTTAGCATTCCATGGTACTTTCAGCATTCTTTATGAACACCACAACTCAAAAGCATTGACCTTTCTTTGGTCTTCCTTATTCATTGTCCATCTTTCACATGCATATCAGGCAATTGAAAATACCATGGCTTGCATCAGGGGCACAGTAGTCTTCAAGGAGACATCTTTCCTCTTTAGCACTTGAAAGAGATCTTTTGGCAGCAGAGTTGCCCAATGCTTTATGTCATGTAATATCTTTACTGCTGCTTACAATGGTGTTGATTGTAGAAGCAACTAATATGAAGTCTTTGCCACTCCTCAAAAGGAAGAATGGGCAATCTACTTCCACAGTGATGCTGCCTCAGAAACCCAAGGAGGGGACACTATGAGTCGGATCCGACTTGATGGCAGTGAGTGAGTTGACAACTTCAATTTTTTCTCCATTTATCATGATGCTGCTTATTGGTCCACTGGTGAAGATATTCTTTTTCTTTATATTGAGTTGTGATTCATATTGCAGATTGTATTCTTCAATCAGTAAGTGCTTCAAGTCATCCTCATTTTCAGCAAGCAATGATGGCTCATCAGCTTATTGCAGGTTAATGAGTCTCCCTCTAATCCTGATGCCACGTTCTTCACTTAGTCCAGCTTCTCAGATTATCTGCTCAGGATACAGATTGAATAAGTATGGTGGAAGGACACAACCCTGACACAGTTCCTTCCTGATTTTAAGCCATGCAGTGTCCCCTTGTTCTGTTTGAATGATAGCCTCTTGGTCTAGGTACAGGTTCCTCATGAGTACAATTAAGGGTTCTGGAGTTTCCATTCTTCTCAATGTTATCCATAATTTGTTTTGATCCACACAATCAAGTGCTTTTGCATAGTCTGTAAAACACAAGTAAACATCTTCCTGGTATTCTTTGCTTTCACCCAAGATCCATCTTACATCACCAATGATATCTATACCTTATTCCACATCCTTTTCTGAATCCAGCTTGCATTTCTGGATGTTCCTTGTCAATATACTGCCACTACCATTTTTGAATTATTTTCAGTAAGATTCCACTTGCGTGTGATATTAATGATATTGTTCAATAATTTCCACATTCTGTGAGATCACCTTTCTTTGGAGTGGGTACAAATGTGGATTTCTTCCAATCAGTTGGCCAGGAAGCTGTCTTACAAATCTTTTGGCATAGCCACGTGAGTATCTCTAATGCGGCACCTGTTTGTTGAAACATCTCAATGGGTATTTCGTCAATTCCTGGAGCCTTGTTTTTCGCCACTTCCTTCAGTGCAGCTTCAACTTCTTCCTTCAATACCATTGGTTCTTGATCATAGACCACCTCCTGATATAGATGAACATTGACCAATTATTTTTGGTACAGTGACTCTGTGTATTCCTTCCATCTTCTTTAGATGGTTCCTGCGTCATTCAGCATTTTGCCCATAGAAACTTTCAATATTGCAGCACGAGGCTTAAATTTTTTCCTCAGTTCTTTCAGCTTGAGAAATGCCATGTGTGTTCCTCCCTTATAGTTTTCTAATTCCAGGTCTTTGCACATTTCATTATAATTGACTTTTTCTTCTTGAGCTGCTCTTTGAAACCTTCTGTTCAGCTCTTTTATCTTGTCATTTCTTCCATTTGCTTTAGCTATATGTCACTCAAGGGCAAGTTTTAGAGTCCTTCTAACATCCATTTTAGTCTTTTCTTCCTTCCCTGTCTTTTTAATGACCTTTTGCTTTCTTTATGGATGGTGTTCTGGATGTCAACCCACAATTCCTGTGGTTTTCGGTCACTGGTGTTCAGTACATCAAATCTATTATTTAGATGGTCTCTAAATTTAGGAGGGATATATTCAAGGTCATAGTTTGGCTCTCATGGAGTTGTTTTAATTGTCTTTAGTTTCAACTTGAACTTGCATATGAGCAGTTGATAGGCTGTTCCACAATCAGTTCCTGGTCTTGTTTTGGCTGAATATATTGAGCTTCCCTGTTGCACTTGCCACAGATGTAGTCAATCTGATTCCTGTATACTCCATCTGGTGAAATCCACATGAATAGCCACCATTTCTGTTGCTGAAAAGGGGTATTTGCAATGAATAAGTCGTTGGTCTTGCAAAATTCTATCATGAATCTCTAGCATTAGTTCTATCAGCAAGACCAAATTTTCCAACTACCAGTCATTCTTCTTTGTTTCCAACTTTGCATTCCAATCACCAGTGATAATCAGCACATCTTGATTGCATGTTCAGTCAATTTCAGACTGCAAAAGTTGGTAAAAATCAAAATCTTCAATTTCCTCATCTTTGGCTTTGGTGTTTGGTGAGCACATTTGAATAATGTTGGAATTAACTGGACTTCCTTGTAGGTGTATGGATTTTACCCTATCACTGGTACCACTGTACTTCAGGACAGATCTTGAAACATTCTTTGTGATGGTGAATGCCATGCCATTTCTCTTCAACTTGTCATTCCCAGCATAGTATATCCTAAAGTTGTCTGATTGTAATGCCCATAACCAGTCCATTTCAGCTCACTAATGCCTAGGATATCAAGCTTTATGTGTTCCATTTCATTTTTGACAACTTCCAGTTTTCCTAGATTCATACTTCATACATTCCTTGTTCCAATTATTAATGGATGCTTGCAGCTATTTCTTCTCATTTTGAGTCATGCCACATCAGCAAATGGAGGTCCCCAAAGCTCTACTTTATCCATATCATTAAGGTGGGATCTACTCTAATGAGGTAGCTCCTTCCCAGTAGTATTTTCAGTGCCTTCCAACATGAGGGTCTCAACTTCTGGCACTGTATCTGACAATGTTTCAGGGCTAGTCATAAAGTTTTCCAGGAATATATCAGACAGTGTTTCACTGCTATTCATAAGGTTTTCACTGGCCAATTCTTTGAGAAGTAGGTGGCCTCTTCCTTCTTCTTAGTCTGTCTCAGTCTGGAAGCTCCGCTGAAACCCATTCACCTTGGGCAACCCTGCTGGTTTTGAAACACCAGTGGCATAGGCTCCAGCCTCACAGCAACACACAAGCTAGCACAGCACAACAAACTGATAGACAAGTTCGTCTCCCTTAGATGTTTCAAACTGGCTCCAGTTTCCTGCCTGGGAGCTCTCTCCCTTACCTGTTCCAACCTGTAATAACTATGGGTAGTGCAAATGGTTAAGCAGTCAACTACTAGCCAAAAGATTGGTGGTTCAAGCCCACCCAGAGGCACCACAGAAGACAGACATGATGATGTGTTCTTGAAAGATCAGAACCATGAAAACCATATGGAAGAGCTCTGTTCTAATACCTGGGTCACCATGAGTTGGAATTTACTCTAAGGCAACTACCAAAACAGCATGGGTGATGGTTGCAAAACAAGATTAATGTAATTAATATCACTAAATTTTGCACCTAAAAAATGTTGAATTGACAAATGTAGTGTTACATATATTTTTTACAGCAATGCAAAATATGGGGTGGGGGAAGAGATTTCATCAATTTTCTCTCTCCTTAATCTTCTCTTTAAACTTACTCCACTCTAATCTCTGACACAGGTCTTGTGCAGCAGCCAATGGACCTGCATCCCTCTCTGCTTCCCCACCTTGCATGCTATCATTGACCCCATGCTTTGCCTTGGTGATAACCATTCCTCCTTCTTAGATAACCTCTGAAAGTGTCAGTTCTTCCTTCCTACAAGTCCTTGCTCAGCAACCTGCTGTGGATCAGAAGCATTCATCAACCTAAAGCATCATAATCTTCATGGAAGCTTATGGAACACACATTATATGTCAGGCAGTGTTCTAAACATATAATTAATTTAATTCCCACAATTAATGGTCATTATGGGGTAAGCACTATTTTTAATCTCCATTTTATAGAAAAGGACCCTGGAGGGCATAGAAGGTAATTATTTGTCTATGATCACAAAGCTACTAAGTCACAGATCTGGCATTTGTAACTTGGCTATTTAGCTCCAATCTCAACCACTATGGTATACTTCCTCATTCATCACCCATTCATTGAAAAATATTTATGATTCAAAAAGATGCTTATCAAGTATCTTTCATGTACCAGGCATTGTACTATCCTGGGATTTCAATAGTATGTCAAAACCAATACAGTGAATCCTTTGTGGAATTGAAAGTCTAGTAGGGGAGTGAGGCCTTAATCCACAATTACAGAAACACATGTAAAATTGAACATCTATGGTAAGTGTTCCAAGGAGAGACCCATGGTAATCTAATACTTAAGGAAGTTTTAGAGAAATTTCCTTAAGGAAGTGATGCTTGAACTGAACTCTGAAAGAAGTACATTGTGGATGAGGATGAATGAGTAGTTCAGACAAAGGGTGTGGTATAGCAGACACAAAGGCTCCGTGGCAAGGTGATACGTTGATTATGAGGAAGTGACAGAAAATCAGTGAGGCTAAATAGAAAGCATTTTATCAGATAAGAAAATAAGTTACTATGGACAATATCAAGCAGATCCCTTTAACTTGGTTAGAAAGTTGTTTGTTTGTTTGTTTGTTTGTTTTTCCTTTATATTAATGGCAGTAAAACTCCATTGAAAGGTTTAAGATTGGATATGGAGTGTGGAGGAGCAACAAAATCACATTTACTTTTCAGACAGATGACTGTGACTGCAGTGTGGAAAAGAGACCACATAGGGAAGTGGGGAGGCTCTTGCATTAAGCCAGACAAATGATTATGAAATCAGAGTCTAGGTAGTGGTACAAAGTATGAGAAAAAAAATGGACACTTTAATAAACTACTTACAAATACATAGGATTTGGTGATGAATTGGATGAAGCATAAGGGACAGGACAATATCAAGGAAATCTTGAGTAATTGAATCAATGGTGCAGCTGTTCATTGAAACAGCCAATGAGTAGACCTGACTGGGTTTGGTATGAAGACCATCATTTTGGTGTGTATGAGTTAAGTGAGAGAGACAGGTGGGTGTAAAATTAAAAACAATCCAAATGGATCCAATTGATTAGTGGGGATTGAATATATACAAGAGAGAAGGATTAAAGAATGATGAATATCCTTAACAGCATAATCATAGCAGAAGGAATTCAGTTGGGGCAGAAAGACCAGGTCACCACTGTACCAGCAGCATGGGTAGACATGTTAGATGGTTTTGTATGATCACTATTGAAAAGATGAGGTAGTTTCCTTCTGGTAATTTCAACACTTTCAGGAAAGTATCAGTCAGGTTTATCTGCGACAAGTGAGGGGAAGGAGAGAGGTTAGCAGAGTGGAGGATTCTGAAAAAAAAAAATTTAATCACTTTCTCTTTTATATCTAATCTAATTTTGTGTTCCACCAAGCCATCTTGCATTAATTCTACTTCTCAAGTAGTTAGCTACCAAGAAAAGGAATACCCTGCTTAAAAGGTGTGAATCTTCCACTCATTTTGAAAAGGACGGCATTGACTTCAATTTAAAAAAAATTACATGCCGAAAAAGTCTCCAGTCATCACATCTAAATTCACCCTGGACTAGAGCAACTGGAGATGCTCTGCTGTCATTTCACAAGTGTCTCATTGGCTTGCCCACTGGTACACGCCACACTGCCGTCTCCCTCCACTATGCCCTCTGGGACACTGGTGATTATTGAGGGTTGAAAAGAAGTCTGGTCTTTTTTTTTTTTTTTTTTTTCCTCCCTTTCTGTTCAGGGTCTCCTATTGTGATCCTGGTCAGAACAGTCACAGTAGTGACAGCCATTTACTTTTTCTGGTTTAGGGGTAGTAGAAGCTGTGGTTCCTGTGGCCCATTAGCCCTTTGGACTAATTGCTTCCTTGATCTTTGATTTTCTTACTTTTCCTTTGAGCCCATTATTGAGGTTATTGTGTCAACCCCTCTCATTTAGGTTTTTCCTAATTTTTGTTGACCTTCTGCTTTACCAAATATGGGAAGGAGATTATTAATCTATTTCCTTATATATAAGTCTGTGTGGGTTTCTTCTGTGGCCCTTCAGATTTTGGAATGTCCTTTTCTAATTTTCTCATAACAATTCCTCTATTTTAATGGTCTTCTTGACTGTGTTACTCCTCGCCCTAGATTGCTCAGATTTCCTTTATCATGCATTTTTCCCTGTCCTCTCTCCCAAGTCCATTGTTTTATCAGCATCCAATTTTATTTACATTTTTTTTCTATATTTGAATATTTATCCTGTCTTAATTTTAAACTGGGTGCTCTGGTAGCATAGTGCCAAAGACACTTGATTGCTAACCAGAAGGCTGGTGGTTCAAACCCACCAGCCACTCCTCGGAAGGAAGGTTGGGCAATCTACTTCCGTAGTGATACTGTCTTGGAAACCCAAGGAGGAGTCGCTATTAGTTGGGTCCAACTCGACGGCACATAACAACAATAACAACAACAATTTTAAACAGCACAGTGTTGGTTATAGAAAACTATAGACAACTGCAGCTCTTACATTCAGGTTTTTTTTTTTTTTTTTAATGTCTGAAATACACATTCAAATGAAAATTGGCAAAGTAGCCAGGTGACAATACTATAAACATTTACAGAATGAAATTCACTGGTGTTTTCTGCATTTATTGTTATAAACCAACAAAGCTAATTCCCAAACCTACCAGGTGAACTAAGAAGGACATTTAAGTCAACATTCTAACTTTGCTGTTACCATAACTCCAGAAATGTGTTTTGTATTGTTACAACCTCTTGCACCCCATATATAGTTCTAAGGAGCCTTGGTGGGGGGTACTATTTTCATTATCAAAATATAAACATTACCTTTCTGCCTTTCCCTCCAAAATTTTGTTCAGGACTCATCCATAGAAGCTCTCTCTGAATGTGAAACACTCAGCCCAGAAAAATCTGTATCGTACAAAATGTACTCCAAAAAAAAAAAAAAAAAAATGATCTCTGTGTTTTCAGCAGAGGTTGACAAATTGTTTTATGAAATGAAACAACTCTTATTTAGGTTATTTTCTAATCCCAACTCATCATTTGTTACCTGTAGCCTGGGTGAATCAGTGAGAGGAAATCATATGGAACAGTTCCAAGGGAGATAAATGCTGAACTTTCCATAACGAGTTATTTTGCCCCATTTTCAGTTCTATTCTACTGCCATGACAAGCTATTTGTGCCTGATTTAAACTATGGGGTTTAATTTTATGAGATGTAAGGTAATAATTGGGAGCTCTGGTAGCGTAGTGCCTAAGGCACTTGACTGCTTATCAGAAGGCTAGCAGTTCAAACCCACAGCCACTCCTCAGAAGGAAGGTTGGGCAATCTACTTCCGTAGTGATACTGATACTGCCTCGGAAACCCAAGGAGGGGTCACTATGAATCAGATCCGACTCAATGGCACATAACAACAACAAGAAGGTAATAATTGGAGAGTTAGACTGCCTTGTAATCAGAGTAATAATTATGCTCCCTTTGTTGGCATATTTATCTTGTTGTGAAAGGACAGTTGTATAGTATGCATTTTTCTGTGAAATAATTTATTTAACTACATCCATACCAAAGGGAGTTTTGACTTTGATCATTCTCAAGGTAAGGAAAAAGGAGACAAGTGTGACATCCAGGAAATATTCCTAGGGATAAAAGCCAAAAATGAATCAGTGTTTAGTAAGATAGTTCTGAGGATTGTTTGGTTTTAATATTATAGTAAAAGGAATTATGGTTCATAATATATCAATCTGATAAACACAACTACTTTAAAATACCATCTATAAGAGCAAAAATTTTGTACATTAATCTCAGATGTCTTGTTTCAATTTTTTTCCCAAAAAATAATTATTTACATAAATTTCTCCAATTTCACATCTCAAGGATTCCTTCCACAAACCCTAGAGCCAAACTTGTTTTTGGATTGAAACATATGCTTCCACTGCTACAACTTTGCTTATTTAATGTTCTCCTTGCTTGGAATGCCCTCTCTTCTATGTTTCTAATGCCTACCCTTCCTTCAAAAGTAGGTATTAAGCATTTACTCTGTACATGTTTTTTTTCTTCCTGGGACATCATCAGTATCAGTGTGCTGGTGTATATGGGGGAACTATAATAAGAGAAGTAACCTGGCTGGTAATCACATGGCTAGTAATTGATAGAATCAGACTTGGCCTATGGCTAAAATGTTCTGGAGAAACTTTTCTTCCCACTGAGTCCTCTGCCTCCCTCAAGACAATTAAAGTCTGTCTTCCATGAAAACTTTCCTCTTCAACTTACCCCAGGACCCCTCCATTCTCTAGACACTTTCTAGCCATACTTTCAGGTCTAGTGTTGTCCTTAGCCTAGTCGACTTGATATTGATCATGATGTATTCTAGTTTGAACTGACGTTCTCTTCTTAAAGAGCATCTAAAAACACAGCCAGCAGTAAACTTGCAGGAAAGAAGGGTGTCCAACTTGGTAGTAATTCTCATTAGTTAAGAGTTAAGCCATGTTGTGGAAGATGGTTTCTTTTGTTTTTGTTTTTGTTCTCTTCTGTCTCTCATCATGTTTTGTGAAAAGATTGTGAGACCAAGAACTAACAAGATTTCTCTCTACCAATTCCCAGCAGACACAATAAACAGAAAATATACAGTGATATTACCTAGTCTCATTCCAGTTTACTTCAAATGTAGTTTAACTCTTAAGTTATGAGATGGGAAAAGAACTAGCTTCTGGTTTGGAAATTGTTGAAAATTTTAGCTTTACTTTTAATTTTACATTTCATTTTTGAAATTTTTACTTTAGCATGTAATAAACTACTTGCTTAGAGAAGTAAGTAGTCTAAGTATAGAAACAGGCTTGTATCATTTGTTTGGCTGCTTTTATAAAATTCCTTAAGGAAAAATAACCTGACTAAAAACAAACAGGCTTACTGTGTATTACTTTTATTAGCTAAAATTTAAAAAAAAAAAAAAAAAAAAGTAAGAATATGTATCTTAGAGATTCAACATTCTCCTGATAACCATGATTGAGCAGTGGATCTGGCTGACTAGACAGTGATTTCTCCTCCCTTCTTCTTTCCCTTGAATATGTTGCCTTCCTATCAAGCTTAGCTGAAAATAATAGCAATTCTAGAAAATCATCTCCTAGTCAAGGATATGACTACAGGAATGATCATACTGACACCTATTGATCATGATAGTGTTCCAGGCACCTACAAACATTATTTCTCATCCACACTCTAGGCCTTTATTAGGTTATTTTGCTATCATTTTTCATATGAGGAATGTGAGAGTCTAAAAGATTAAATAATTTCTCGAATGCCACTTTACTAATTAAGTGGCAAAGTTGGGACTTAGACTCCAATCTGTCCACTTCCAGAACCTATAGTCTTATAAATGAACCACTTCACCTATATAAGTTCATATATACTTAAGATCTTGAAACATATTTTTACATTTCTGTTCCTCTTTTACATAAGGCTAATTGTTGTGTTTCATTTAGGCCATACACATTCCTGGTGCTAGATCATACATCTCCCAGATAGCAGCAACCAATACATTCTTGGTACTCTAAATTTAGTAAATGATAACCTTGTGCAAAATCTAATAGGGAAGCAAACAGGCAGGAGTGAGCATTGTCTCTTGGATGAACCAGTTCTGTCATTGCTCATGTTGTTGTTGTTGTTGTGTGCCGTCGAGTCGGCCCCGACTCATAGCGACCCCATAGCACACCCTAATTTGTTGATAAAAAATTGCTGTCCTCAGTCAGCTTTCAGAATGACAAAATGAAATTCAAAGCCTGTCTCCACAGTGAATAGAAAAAGGAGACTGGTTGAAAGCAGAGGTCAAGGCTAGCCCTTGACAAAGTGTGGAGAACGCAAAGTTTTTGCTTGGTGCCCTTATATTTTCATATCAGAATCCTTCCCTGTTGCCACCCCTCAGTCAGTCTCTCATTTCTGATAATTCTTGCTAACTTAGAAACTGCTAAAAAAAAAAAAACTTTGTTGCTATTGTCAGAAAATGTGAACTCTTCTAAGTAACAACTGAACCAATATTTACTGACTTTCTAAGATGTAACAAGCCCTGTGCTACACACTAAGGATTCAGAAGGATGACATGACCAGCCTTAAGTTTCTTAGTGGTTGGTATGCAAGGTACATGATTCCTACCTACTTTGGCTTTACCTACCTTGTCTCATTCAATCTTGACTATAACGTATGAGATAAATATTATATTTTGGTCCTCGAGTGATACTCTAACAGAAAATGCCACAGATGGGTGGCTTTAACAAACAGGGATTTATTGTCTTACAGTTTAAGAGACTAGAAGTCCAAATTCAGAGTGCCTGTTCTAGGGGCTGGGTGAAGGCCCCTTGACCTTGGGCTTCAGGTCTGCCTCTGGCTCTCAGCCCGTTGAAGCTGAGGCTTCTCTTAGACATTGGCAGGCTGTGAGGCTGAAAAACCCAAGGTTGACAAGTAAAATGGCACAGTCCCAAGATTATTAAGCAACTCAGCAGGCCACTAGTTCAAGTCTAAAAACAGTCTCAAGATTGGCAAGCAATCATGGGAGGCTGCTGAATGAAGACTCACCTACATGTAGGGTCCGAGCATGCCAAAAAGCTCAAAGACCTTTCTCAAAGCTGTCTTCTTATATACTGAAAGCATACCACATCCCCAAGGCAACTACTCAGCTGTTCCAGTAGATCCCACCATGGAGTTGATTACCGGTCTCATCGTGGGGAATACTACATCCAGCTGCCCAGCCACCTAAAACCAGACCCAGAGAAGCTGACAAACAACCTAACTGCCATATATTTTTATATACATTTTACAGATGAGGAAATTGAAGCTCAGAGATGATAATTCATTTGCCCTCAGAATGAAGCTGAATCTCTTTCTATCATAGACAAGGCTCTACATGATCACCCTTAAAGTTGGGTGTGAGATTTAGCCATATTATTTTTAGCCATATTATTCTTGTATTAATTTGCTTTTTGTTGTTGTTGTTATATATCGTCGAGTCAGACCTGACTCATAGTGACCCCTCCTTGGGTTTCCGAGGCAGTATCACTACAGAAGTAGATTGCCCAACCTTCCTTCCAAGGAGTGGCTGGTGGATTTGAACTGCCAGCCTTCTGGTTAGCAGTCAAGTGCCTTAGGCGCTACGATACCAGAGCTCCTTGATAGCGTTTCTATAACAGAAATAACACAAGTAGGTGGCTTTGAAAAACAGACTTATTTCCTCACAATTCAGGAGGTCAGAAGTCTGAATTCAGGGTACAGGCTTTACAAAGTTCTCTATCAGCTTTGAGGCATGATCTTTGCTACTTTCAGTTTCTGTAGCCTCAGTGTTCCTTGTTTTTAAATTCAGAGGTTTGAATCCATCCTCTGCAGATAACTACACTTCTTTTGAGAAACAGCTTTTGGCTTGTTACTGGGCTTTGGTAGAGACTGAGCACCTAACCATGGGCCACCAAGTCACCATGAGGCCTGAGCTGCCCATCATGAACTGAGTGTTGTCTGACCCACAGAGTCATAAAGTTGGATGTGCACAGCAGCACTCCATCACTAAATGGAAGTGGTATATCAGAGATCAGGCTCGAGCAGGACCTGAAGGCACAAGCAAGTTGCATGAGGAAGTGACCCAAATCCTTATGGTCTCCACTCCAGTCACATTACCTTCCCTGTTCCACTCTGCACCTATGGCTTCATGGGGAGTTCCTTATGATCAGTTGACTGAGGAAGAGAAAACTCATGCCTGGTTTACAGATGGTTCTGTGCAATATGCAGGCACCACTCAAAAGTGGACAGCAGCAGCACTGCACCCCATTTCTGGGACTTCCTTAAAGGAGAGTGGTGAAGGGAAATCCTTCCAATGAGCAGAACTTCGATCTGTGCATATGGCTGTTCACTTTGCATGGAACAAGAAATGGCCAGATATGCAATTATATACGAATTCATGGGCTGTGGCTAATGGCTTAACTGGATGGTCTGGGACATGGAAGGAACATGATTGGAAGATTGGTGATAAGGATGTATGGGGAAGAGGTATGTGGATAGATCTCTCTGAATGGGCCAAAGGAGTAAAGATATTTGTGTCTCATGTGAATACCCACCAAAAAGTGACCTCGGCAGAGGAGGACTTTAACAATCAGGTGGATAGGATGACATGTTCAGGGGAAACCAGCCTTTCTTTTTCCCCAGCTACTCCTGTCATTGCTCAATGAGCTCACGAACAAAGTGGCATGGTGGCAGGGATGGAGGTTATGCATGGGCTCAGCAACATGGACTCCCACTTACCAAGGCTGATTTGGCTACTTCCACTGCTGAGTGCTCAATCTGCCAACAGCAGAGACCAACCCTGAGTCTGCGATATGGAACCATTCCTCGGGGTGAATAGCCAGCAACGTGGTGGCAGGTTGATTACATTGGACCACTTCCATCATGGAAAGGACAGAGTTTTGTTTTTACTGGAATAGATACTTATTCTGGATATGGATTCGCCTTCCCTGCACGCAATGCTTCTGCTAAAACTACCATCCATGGACTTACAGAATGCCTTATCCACCGTCATGGCATCCCACACAGCATTGCTTCAAATCAAGGGACTCATTTCACAGCACATGAAGTGTGGCAGTAGGCTTATGCTCATGGAATTCACTGGTTTTACCACGTTCCCCATCATCCTGAAGCAGCTGGTTTGATAGAACGATGTAATGGCTTCTTAAAAACATAAATATGGCACCAGCTAGGTGGCTGGCTATACCTTGAAGAGTTGGGGCAATGTTCTCCAGGAGGCTGTATATGCTCTAAACCAGTGTCCAATATATGGTTCTGTTTCTCCAATAGCCAGGATTCACAGGTCCAAGAACCAAGGGGTGGAAACAGGAGTGGTATCACTATTACCCCTAGTGACCCACTCAAAAAATTTTTGCTTCCTGTCCCTGCTACCCTATGCTCTGTGGGTCTGGAGACTAAGTTTGGACTAAGAGTCCCAAAGGGAGGAACACTCCCACCTGGAGACACAATACTGATTGCATTGAACTGGAAATTAAGAATGCCACCCGGCCGTTTTGGCTTCCTCATGCCTCTGGATCAATAGACAAAGAAGGGCACTACTGTACTATCTAGTGTGATAGATTCTGATTACCAAGGGGAAATTGGGTTGGCTTTACATAATGGAGGTAAAGACGAATATGTCTGAAATACAGGAGTTTCTTTAGGACGTCTTCTACTACTACCATGCCCTGTGATTAAAGTCAATGGAAAATTACAGCAACCCAATTCTGATATGACTGCTAACGGCCCAGACCCTTCAGGAATGGTTTGGGTCACCCCACCAGGCAAAGAACCATGACCAGCTGAGGTGCTTGCTGAGAGCAAGGGAAATACAGAATGGGTGGTGGAAGAAGGTAGTTCTGAATATCAGCTATGACCACGTGACCAGCTGCAGAAACAAGGACTGTGATTGTTATATTTCTTCATTGTATATGCGCATCAAATATTTTTGTTTCCTTCTGTTATGAGCTGTGAAATGTAAATAAGGTTAATGCACTTTGGTTGTATGTGTGTTAATGTATCATGTTAGGCACAAATATGACTCTGTAACTGTCCTTATTTAGAGATTATATATGGTTAAGAAGATGTGTACAACTGCCAAGTTGAAAAGGCGTGGACTATGATAGTTGGAGTTGTCTGTCAACTTGGCTGGACCCCAGTTCTGTGTGGTTGTTCCCATGATGGGATCGGATGACTGTGTTCTGAGTGGCCAATCTACCAAGGGGAGTTTCCCTAGGGGTGTGGCCTGCTTCCAGTATATCCAGGGACATCCTGGGAAGAGAGACATTCTTCTGTGGATCGGGACTCTGGTGTGCTGCCTACAACCTTCCGTGAGTGAACAGCCCACCGTTTGGCCTGGAGATCTTGGATTCATCTTTCATTGGAGTCAACAGCCAGAGTGTACTGCCTGCCAGCCTTGAACTTCTCAGCCCCCTGCAGTTGCGAAAGCTGTCTGCCTCCAACCCGACGTTTCCTCCAGGGTCTCTGGACTTGCCGGCTTCTATACGTTTGTGAGCCATTTTCCTAAGATAAATTTCTCTCTCTTTTTATATATATATAAGCTTTGCTGGTTTTTGTTTCTCTAGAGAACCCAGTCTAACACAACCTCCTTCTCCATTCTCTTTTTATACCTCAGAAGTTATTAGGCTTGGGGCACACCCACACCCTAAACTGTTATGACCTCAGCAACATAACAAAGGAAACTCTGTTCCCACATAGAATTACAGCCACAAGTATAGAGGTTAGGATTCCAATTCTTATTTCAGGAGGATACAATTTAATCCATAACAAGTCTTATTCTTCAAAATTCCCATACCCTCCCTATCCTGATCCTGTCTGTATCTGGCTTCCTTCCTTTCAAAAATTCTTTCCATAATGATTCAGTTCAGCCAACTTTTCTTCAGGCCTCAGATAAAATCACTCTGAGTGTTCTGCCCAATCTACCCTCAGACCTAGTTAGTATCCTCTGATGTACACTCACCAAGCTCTCTGTATTTTCTACTTCATAATTTGCTTTGCATCTGAAATTATGCATTTACTGTCTGCTTTTCCCGTGAGAAAGTAAGCTGTCTGAGGGTAGGGAAAGTAAGCTGTCTGAGGGTAGGGACGATGTCTCTCTTCTACATCTTTGACCCCCCCTTAGCATGGGGCCTATCCCCTAAAAGGCATTCACTAGATATTGACAGAATGAATTGTTTAATGAAGCTGCTTCCCAGTTAGAAAAATCAAATAAAACAAGGGTTTTAATTTATGCCAAGGCATGATTGCTACTTGGTATTCTTCACTTCAGTTGCTGCTCTGGGTTTGATGTGGTGCTTCTAACTGTTGTTGTTATAACTTTTTATTAAGTTCCGCAGGGGTTCTAATCATTAGAAGTTCTAATGAATTTGAAAAACACAGTGAGAGTACAGCTTGACTTAGTCCTGAAATAACATGTTTATCATTCCTTTAAAAATGAGCAGCTGGAATTGAGAAGGGATTGGAACGTGGAACTGATATGACTGATACATAATTATAAGAATGTGTCAGCTCTTCACAGGAATTTCAATCAGAGAAACAAAAGTGCTGATGAAATTTCTACAAACTCCATTAATGTTAACTATCCTCTAATGTGTGTTTATTAAACCTGTGTTCCCTTTCCTCACCAGGCCAGAGGTGGTGTGTCATGAAGGTAGAGGTTGGAAGCCAAATCTACTGGCTTGAGCCTCAGCATTGCTATTTACTAGCTCTGTGGCACTAAGCTATTTATTTAACCTCTCATCTCCTCATTTCTAGACCAAACCAAAACAAAATCTGTTGCTTTCAGGTCGATTCAAACTCATAGCAACCCTGTAGGATAGAGTAGTACCCCATAGGCTTTCCAGGGGTATAATCTTTATGGAAGAAAATTGCCACATCTTTCTCCCACGGAGTGGCTAGTACATTCAAACTTCAGGCATTATGGTTATCTGTCGAGTGCTTTAAGCACTGTGCCACAATGTATCCTTCTCCTCTCTAGGCAGGGACATACCACCTGCCACAAAGAGCTCATGGCGGGATAAAATAAGTTAATTTTTATTGGATTTACATGTGCCCTTGAACTGTAGCTGCTAATATCTGTCGTTATTGTAAATATTTCTGTTGCTAGCAAACAAATATCCCCAAGTAAGCTTAAAGCAAAGTGAACGTTGAAACTATATACCCACTAAGGAATTCTTTCTTTTATCTGTCTGCCCTATACCCTTTAAAATTCTTGTTATATTCTACTGGTATGTTGTATCAGGCTGTCTTTTGCTCCTGTTAAAGAGAAGAATAATGGGAAGGAAGGTTTATAAAGAGACCTCATATTTATGAAACATTAGTGATGAATCAAGTGTTGACCATTGAAGAAAATAAGACTCATGGTAGTTCAAATGTGGGATAGGGGATCAAACCAGAAATGTAAACAACATAACAAAAATAGGACAACAACAAAGTATATAGGCTGTCAAAAGGCGTTCATTCTTTCACTTAGTATCCACTACCACACACCTGAGTCTTTAGGTGATACAAAAGGTTAAGCCTAACTAATTAAAGATTGGTGGATGTGGCAGTTAAGTTTCTGTGTCCACTTTGCTGGGCCTGGTTGAGTGGCTGGGAAGCTGGATGTAGTATTCCCCATGATGAGACTGGTAATCAACTCCAAGGTGGAATCTACTGTGAGCAGATGAGTAGCTGCCTTAGGGATGCAGTCTGCTTCCAGTATATGAAGAGAAACCTTGGAGAACGGTCTCTAGCTTATGGCATGCTTGAACCCTGCATGTAGCCATGTCATTGTTCAGCAGCCTGTCATGCTCTGCCGACCTAAAGACTTTCAATGGACTTGAATTAATGGCCTGCCATATGGTTTGGTAACTTCAGGACTGTGCCTTTACACTTGTCAACCTTAGGCTTATCAGCCTCAGCAGCCAGCAACTGAGTGAAGAAAAACCTCCAGCTTCAGTGGGCTGGGAGCGGAAGGCAGAGCTGAAGCCCAAGGTCAAGGGGCTTTCAACCAGCCCCTAGAGCCTGGCACTTTGAACTTGGACTTAAAGCCTCCAAATTGAATTTTTCAAATTCATTAGAACCTCTAATGATTAGAACCCCTGTGGGGCTTAATAAAAAGTTATAAATAAAGAGAACAAACTCCTGTTTGTTGAGGCCATCCCATTTGTGGTGTATTCATGTCAGAGTGGCACTAGGTAATCAAAACAGTTGTTGTTGTTGTTGTTGTTTGCCGTCGAGTCGGCCAAAACAGTAGTTCAACCTAAATGCCCATCAACAATGAATGGATAATCAAACTATGGTACATTCACACAATGGAATACTATGCAACATTAAAGAATAGTAAAGAATATGTGAATCATCTCACAACGTGGATGAATTTGGAAGACATGATGCTGAGTAAAATAAGTCAATCACAGAAGGACAAATATTGTATAAGTCCATTATTATAAAAAGTCAAGGAAAGGTTTACTCAGGGAAGAAAATTCACTTTATTGGTTACCGAGAATGGGGAGAAAGAGGAGGGCAAATTTCAGACTAGGTGGGGGTCACATGTTGATTTGGATGAGGGGAGGGGTGGTATAGAGTCTTTGTCCAGCATGGTGAAAATGGGGAATAGGAGGACATAGAAATATGCAAAAAGTTATAGACAACAGAGGCAAATACTATTATATGCACAGTACTGCATTGCCACTGACACCAAACACTGGTTGTTGTTGTTAGATGCCATCGAGTCGGCCCTGATTCATAGTGACCCTAAGAACAAAATACTGCCCAGTCCTGTGCCAGTCTCACAATCCTTGCTATACTTGACCCATCATTGCAGCCACTGTGTCAATCCATCATGTTGAGGGCCTTACCCTTTTTTGTTGACCCTCCACTTTACTGACCATAATATTCTTTTCCCAAGAGTGGTCCCTTTTGACAACATGACCAAAGTAGGTGAGACGAAGTCTGGCCATTCTTGCTTCCAAGGAGCATTCCGATTGTACTTCATTCAGGACAGATTTGTTCATTTTTCTGGCAGTCCATGGTACTTTTGGTATTCTTTGCCAACAGCACAACTCAAAAGCATCAACTCTCCTTTGGTCTTCTTTGTTCATTGTGCAACTTTCACATGCATATGAGGCAACTGAAAATACCTTGGCTTGGATTAAGTGTACCTTAGTCTTCAAAGAGACATCTTTCCTTTTCAGCACTTTAAAGAGTTCTTTTCAAGCAGATTTGCCCAGTGTAATATGTTTTCTGATGTCTTGACTGCTGTTTCCATTGGTGTTGACTGTGAACCCAAGTAATATCAAATCTTTAACTATTTCAATCTTTTCCCCATTAATTATGATGTTTCTTATTGGTACAGTTATGAGGATTTTCATTTTCTCAGTATTGAGATGTAATCATACAGCAGACTGAAATCTTTAATCTTCATCAGGAAGTGCTTCAAGTCATCTTCACTTTCAGTAGGCAAAGTTGTGTCATCTGTGTATCACAGGTTGTTAATGAGTCTTCCTCCAATCCTGATGCCACATTCTTCTTCATATAGTCCAGCTTCTCAAATTATTTGTTCAACATAAACATGGAGTAAGTATGGTGAAAGGATATAGTTCTGACACACTCCATTCCTGAAATTAAACCATGCAGTATCCCCTTGTTCTGTTCAAACAGTCTTCTGGTCTATGTACATGTTCCTGATTAGCACAATCAAGTATTCTGGAATTGCCATTCTTCTCACTGTTATCCATAATTTGTTTTGATGTACAGAATCAAATAATTTTGCATAGTCAATAAAACACAAGTAAACATCTTTCTGATATTCTTGCTTTCAGCCAAGGTCCACCTGACATCAGCAATGATATTCCTCATTCTATGTCCTCTTCTGAATCTAGCTTGCATTTCTGAAGCTCTCTGTCAATATACTGCTACTACTGTTTTTGAATTATCTTCAGTAAGATTTTACTTGCATGTGATATTAATGATATTGTTCGATGATTTCCACAATCTGTGGGATAATATTTCTTTGGAAAGGGTATCAACATGGATCTTTCCAGTCAATTGGTAGGTAGCTTTCTTCCAAATTTCTTGGAATAGACAAGTGAATGCCTACAGGGTGGCATTAATATTTTGAAACATCTCAATGGGTATTCCATCAGTTCCTGGAGTCTTGTTCTTCGCCAATTCCTTCAGTGCAGCTTTGACTTCTTCCTTCAGTACCATTGGCTCTGGATCATATGCCACCTCCTGAAATGGACGAACATCGACCAATTATTTTTGGTGCTGTGACTCTATGTATTCCTTCCATTTTCTTTTGATATTTCCTGCATCATTCAGTATTTGCCCATAGAATCTATCAATATTGCAACTCAAGCCTTCAGTGTTTTCTTCAGTTCTTTCAGCTTGAGAAGTACCAAATATGGTCTTCCCTTTTGGTTTTCTAACTCCAGATCTTTGCACATTTCCTTATAATAATTGGCTTTGTCTTCTTGAGCTACTCTTTGTAATCTTCTGTTCAGCTCTTTTATATTGTCATTTCTTCCATTTTCTTTAGCTACTCTGTCCAATGGCAAGTTTCAGAATCTCTTCTGACATCCACTTTGGTCTTTTCTTCCTTTCCTGCCTTTTTAATGATCTTTTGCTTTCTTCATGGATGATGTTCTTGATGTCATCTCACAATTCTTCTGTTTTTCAATCATTGGTGTTTAATGAATCAAATCTATTCTTTAGATGGTCTCTAAATTCAGGAGGGATACAATCAAGGTCATTTTTTGCTCTTGTGGACTTGTTTTAATTGTCTTCAGCTTCAACTTGAACTTGCATATGACCAATTGATTGTTCCACAGTGAACTCCTGGCCTTGTTTTGGCTGAAGATATTGAACTTTTCCATTCCTTCTTTCCACAGTAGTTGATCTGATTCCTGTGTACTCCATCTAGTGAAGTCCACATGTATAGCTGTCATTGTGTTGTTGAAAAAAGATATTTGCAATGAATAAGTGGTCAGTCTTGTAAAATTCTATCATGCAATCTCCAGCATTATTTCTATCACCAAAACCATATTTTCCAACTGCCGGTGATTCATCTTTGTTTCCAACTTTTGTATTCCAATCACTAATGACAGTAAACACATCTTGAATGTATGTTTGGTCCATTTCAGACTGCAGAAGTTGGTAAAAATCTTCAATTCCCTTGTCTTTGGCTTTAGTGGTTGGTGTGTAAATTTGAATAATAGTAGTATTAACTGGTCTTCCTTGTTGGCATATGGATATTATCCTATCATTGACAGCACCGTACTTCAGGATAGATCTTGAAACATTCTTTGTGACAATGAATGACACGCCATTCCTCTTTAATTTGTCATTCCTGGCAAAGTCAATCATATGGTTTTCTGGTTCAAAATGGCCAAAACCAGTCTATTTCAGCTCATTAATGCCTAGCAGATCAATCTTTATGTGCTCCATTTCATTTTTGACAACTTACAAATTTCCTGGATTCATGCTTCGTACATTCCATGTTCCAATTATTAATGGATGCTTGCACCTGTTTCTTCCCCTTCTTAAGTCATGCCACATCAGCAAATGGAGGTCCTGAAAGCTTTATTTCTTCCACACCATTAAGGTCAGCTTTACTGAGACAGCTCTTCCCCAGTCATATTTTGACTGCCTTCTGACCTGAAGGGCTCATCTTCCGGTACTATATAGGACAATGCTTCAGGGCTATTCATAAAGTTTTCCAGCAATATATCAGATAGTGTTTCACTGATATTCATAAGGTTTTCACTGCTGAATTCTTTGAGAAGTGGATGGCCCCTTCCTTCTTCTGAGTCTGCCTTAGTCTGGAAGCTCTGCTTAAACTTGTCCACCATGGGTGACCTTGCTGGTATTTGAAATACTGACAGCACAGACTCCAGCCTCACAGCCACACGCAATGCACTATAGTATGACAAACTGACAGACAAGTGGTGGCCAAACAGTAGGGTATGGGTGAATGCATGGACTGGTGGGGAGAGCAGATGCAGATAGATGAAATGTAATATACCCAAGACCAGGCATAGATTTGCCGGAAGATAGTCTTACATATATACTTGTGCTACAAAACAATCCACATACATTACAGAAGTAACAGAGGACAGGGTTGGAGTAGCTTCTCAGAAACAACTGAACACCTTGAGAAAGAAAATCACTGGGTCTACAGGCTCAGGACCACAGTCTCAGGGGAAGTCATGCTCAATTTGCACAACATAGTTCATAAAAATCTTGTTCTACATCCTACTTTGGTAAGTAGTGACTGTGGTCTTAAAAATTTTCAAGCAGCCATCTAAGATGCAACTATTGTTCTCCTCTCATCTGGAGCAAAGAAAAGTTAAGAAAATCAAATTCATCTGGAAATAATTAGTCCAAAGATATGATGGACATGAGGACCTCAGCCTTAATGATCCAGAGACCAGAAGAACTAGATGGTGCCCAGCTACCAATGCTAACCACTTGGAAAGGGATAAAAATTGGAGATTCTGGTTAGAATGGGAAGAAAAATGTGGAAAAAGATTCTAAAATACAAAAATGACCAGAATTACTTGTCAGATAGAGATTGGTGGAACCCCTGAGACTATGGCCCCAGGTTATCCTTCAGACCTAGAAATGGACTCACTGCCACGAATTGGCTCTCAGCTCAAAAGTAGAAAGACCTCCATGCAGTACACTTGCCCCAGGGAGATGCAGCCACCTACCCTAGGGAGACTCACCCCTTAGATCAATCAGCCATGAGACATCAAAAGGGCAGCAGTCACATAAAGGGAAAGCTGGACAGACAGGAATGCATAGATAAGAATGGCACAGAGAATGGGTAATTTCAGGGAGGCGAGAGGAAGAGAGTTTTTTTTTTTTTTTTTTTTTTTAATGGTTGGGGATTTTAATTGGGGCCATGAAATCAAATGTGCATGAAGTGTTGAATATAAAACAAATCTGCTTTGTAAATTTGCACACAAGGCACAATAAATAATAATAATAAAAGATTGGTGGTTCTAATTCATTCAGAGCTGCCTCTCAATATATTTCTGAAAGATCACAGCCATTGAAAAACCTATGGAGTATAGTTCTACTCTGTTACACGTGGAGTCACCAAGAGTCAAAATCAACTCAAATGCAATAGGTTTTTGTATATTTATGTAAGAATTAAACCTCAGTATTTAAGGCCATCTTAGAAGAAAGGAACAGAATGGATTCAATTGCCACTGGTTTTTACTTGTGTTTGTTTTTGTCTTGTATCACCTACCTACTGTACACTTGTCCTGTGCTGGGCTTTAGGGAAAGACAGATGAATCAGCCAAGGACTCTTTTCTCCAAGGAACACATTGTCTAGTGTAGATAAACAGATACAATTTAATGAGTGCTCACAAAATACTCTTTAAGCACAGAGGAGAGCAACATGTCCAGCCAGATGATAAATGGGTGGTCAGACATTTTCTGTGAGATGATATACCAGCTAAAATAAAAGATTACATAGGAATTAAGTTGGTGACAAAGAAACAAATGGTATTGCTGGCACTGGCGAAAATGTGAAAAAGGCATTGAAGTGAGAATTGCTGATGAATAGAGAACTGTAGGAGGCTTCATAGTGTTAAGGAGTGAAGTGTAAGGCAAAGATATGTGACAGAAGAGGTAGGACAAGTCAGATTCGGGAGAGCTGGGCTGATAAGCTTTGGAGTTGTCCTATAGAAACTGGAGAGATTTAGATTGTGTCTCTCAGTCAGGAATTTTATAACAAGTCACATTAAACTTAGCCCCAGATGAATGCATTGGATCATGTAACTCATAATGTCAAGAAAGGTAAAATTGAAGCAAACAATAAATTAAAAGTTTATGCTCACTAAATATTTCCTCTCTTTTCTCTACCCCAACCCTTTTTACATATTTAGTTAAATGTGGAGTTCATTGTTACCCTGTTATGTAGTTTTGTCTTTTGTAAATTTCAGGTTGGCTTAATCCAGAGGCTCAATTTTGCCCACAGGACTTGGGTTCCCTCTTTATCTCAAAGATTAGGCTATTGACTATTTTGCTTTACTAATTTTTCAGGCTCTACATGTGGACCTAAAAAACCTCAAGCTCATGTTCTCTCAGAATAAATCTGGTAGATCCACCTCCTTGAGAGATAAAATACAAATTCTAGAATTCAGTTTTATGGGTTGTGCTGCTCTGACTGGCCTGATTTGGGTCATGTCTCCACCCTGAGCCAGTCACTATTACCAACAGAGTATAGTGTTCTGATAAGCTCACATGCCACCCATAAATACATGAATGGAGTCAACTCCTCCATAACCATTAAAACTGAGAATGGGGAATAGTGTGATCCTAACCTCTTTCTAGAGACAGGATGAGTGAATGATGGATGTTAACAGATAGATATTTTTCTCGAAGGTTTTTAAGTAAGAGGATGATATGTTTGCATTTGTGTTTATAGATTATCCAATGGCTGTGAGGAAGTTGGATGAAGGAAAACTCTAGAGGTTGGAGAAGCAGTCAGATAACTGTTAGAGCAGCCCGTGAAGAAAAATTATGAGGGTATAAATAGTGAAAAGACTATAATGGATTTAGAGGAATATTTAGGATATAAAATTAAGTTTATATCTGTTTATTCAAAAAAGTTTCTAGTTTCAAATAAGTTTATCTTCTGTTCATTCAAAAAATATTTACTGCATGTCTAAGAACTGTAGTAGGCCCTGGAATGCAATAGCAAGCAATGCAGACATGATCTTTACCATTACAGGGTAGACAGTCTAGTTAGATAATAAGACAACTTGCAAATAAAACCTGGTATATAGATAGTATGGGGGGGGTGCTATGGTGGTTTGTTAATTGCTGTTGAGTTGACCCCAACTTATGGCAACCACATGTGCAACAGAAGGAAGTATTACCTGATCCTGCACCATCTTCACAATCATTGTTTTTGTTGTTGTTGTATGCCGTCAAGTTGGACCTGACTCATAGCGACCCCTCCTTGGGTTTCCGAAGCAATATCACTACGGAAGTAGATTGCCCAACCTTCCTTCCAGTGAGTGCTTGGTGGATTTGAACCACCAGCCTTCTGGTTAGCAGTCAAGTGCCTTAGGCACTACGCTACCAGAGCTCCTTCATAATCATTGGCACACCCAATTCCAGTGTTGTGGTCATTGTGTATTCTGAGTGCCTTCCAACCTAGGGGGCTCAACTTCCATCACTATGTTGGACAATGCAATGGTTCCATAAATACCTACAAATGACACATAACCCAGTCTCAGACATTACAGAAATCTTCCATGGCAGATAGCTTGCCAGATGAGTCTAGAAGGATGAATATGAGTTATCTAGGCAGAGGAAGAGCAGAGGTAGTGGTGGAGAGTCCTTGGAAAGATGAGAATTTGACATGTTATAGAGTAGAAATGGAAGTTCAGTTTGACTAGTGTGTGAAAGTGAAGCAATGAGTGCTGAATCTGGACATAAGTGGTTGAAACAGAGTGAATCTGAATTTTCTAGATTTATTCTGAATGCAATGTGGTGGCTCAAATGTGAAAGCATATAATAAGCCAGGTTGAGGTCAGGGCTGATGAGTTCCATTTGAATATTTTAAGTTTGAGGTGCTACAAAATCAAGGTGGTGTCAGCCAGCAGACAGCTGGGCATGGGAATCTGAAGCTTTGGTGAGGAATTTGGGAAGATACAGATATTTGAATGTCACCAAAACATAGGTAGTAGTTAAAGTTCTAAGAGTTGATTAGATCATGCACAGAGAGTATGTTGTGAAGCAAAGAATGGGCTGAGAATGGAAGTATCAAGAGAACTAAATTTCAAAGGAAAGATAGAAAAATTATAGCGTCATAAAGAGTAATAGAAGGAATGACCAAAGTTCAAAGATAACCAGAAGAATCTTGTGTACTGAGTGTGAACTTAACAACAGTTGTTAAGTTCAGAGTAAGGAGTAATCACTCATGTTTGGAGTAGACCTCAGGAACATGAGAAGAGGTAGATCGGAAAGAGTTGGTCCTTCTAGGCAAGGGGTGAATTGCTAAGTAAGATCAGAGGCGCAGTTAGCTAAATGGCAGATGTCAGTCCCCTTGTGTGTGCCATCAATGTCTGCTCTTGACTTCTCCTCTGTGTCTCCGCCTACCTAGACTAAGGGACAGCTATGTCCCTGCACATAGTAGGAGCTAGCTCAATGAATGATGACAGATTGGTTTAGGCATATTTGTAGAAGTGTATTAAATATATTTATTATTATTATTTCATTATGAGAAAAAGAGAGCCAAAATAATCTCAGAGGTCAGACCACACACATCCTATTTTCATCTCAATTACTATTTCCACATGTTTAGCTTAAGATTCTCCCTCCACCACCACAACATTTTATTCAGACTATGTGTGATGATTCTAATGCTGAGTATCCTCAACGTTTTGGCTCTTTTATAATGGTTTATAGTATTAAAATTTCTTTTTGAAAATGGCTTTTTTATTATATCCTGTATGTCCATTTGACCTTTAATGATTACAATGAGCACTTTTTTTTTCTCTCTCTCTCTCTTTCTTTTTCTTTAAGTGCACAGGTATTTGGCATCTAAATAGAAAAGTCCATTATAACACTGGTATCAGAGAGGCTTTGAATTCCAAGCCACATTAGCCCCAGATTGCCATGTATTCAAGTGAATCAGAAATTTAGAGCTTCAAGAGAAGAGTAGAAATGATCTCTTCAAACTCTATCTTTTTGTGATGGCACAAGGCCTTTCTTTCCAAGATCACTGAGAAAGTACAAATCCCAGCCTCCAAATTCCTGGACCAGCCTCTTTCCTCTGCCTCACAACGGTCCAAACACTTAGCCCTCTTCAGTCTGATTTTTTCATCAACACCACTTAATTTCTATTTCAAATGAGCCAATAAATTTAGCCTGTACCCAGAAGGCTGTCCTGTTTGTTATCTCTTTGCGTTCCCCCATGGGGCTTTCCAATGACTACAAGGATTCTGATTATGCCTTTTCCTGGTTAATGTTTAACTAAGATTGCCCCTGTGGAAAGCAAAATACAACCAAAGAGACAATTTCATAGTGTTGAAGCACATTCTTTTAACTATTTTGCCCATGAGGTTGCTTTGTATCCACATCTAGTTGCTTTCAATGGTTTCCATGATCTCTACAATGGGGCTAGTTAGTTTTCTTAGTGGTTTGGTGAGAAAGAGAGTTTTCCTTCCTTACACACAGTGGGTGGGTTGTGCATAGTCTCATAGGAAATGCTGCAGTGCTAATGATGAGCAAGCTCACCCTAAATGACGCTTGTCATCTGGAAAAGGCAAATGTCTTTCAAGCTTAAAATTACTCTATCATACATTCACTATCTACACACCTTACATTTAGATCTAAATACATTTGTTCGGATGAACTTTTCCCTATCAGATAGTGACCCTCTGTGCCCTGCACTACCATGTATGTCATGAAAAGGATCTGGGCTTCAGAGTCAAGCAGGACGGATACTGGCCCACTGCCCACAGACCCTGACAGGCACACCTCTAACCAGGTCTCCCTTCTGTGCTCTAGACTCTGGAAGACTCCCAAAAGCCTCATTCGTCTCCATCACATTAGGCGGCGTGCTGATCGGTGGCTTGGCAGCATTGATCTGGGTGGTGATTTGCAGATGGTAAGTCCCACATTCTTCAGTTTTACCTTCCACAGGAAGCAATTTTTTGTTCTTTGGACAAGGCCATTAATGAAGCTTCTTTATTTCTCTGAAGCCAGTATATATTATAAGTATCAGGAACTCATGTATCTCCAGCAGTATTTTGTACAACTTAGTTGACTTTCTAGTTCTTTCATTATGCTTTAAATAATAAAAGTGTAATGATCATTAGTACACTTTAGGTTGTATCAGAGACATGTAGATAGAGATTAAGCAACATTGAATACTTTGGTAGCTTTAACTGAAATACTCTGTAGGAATAAAAATGTCATACAAAGTTTTCTCAGAGGGAAATAAAAAGTCATCCATGGATAAAATGTTTTATTCTTCAATCGTATCCTCTCTCCCAAAGGCAAACTACCCAGAAATTAAAAGTGAAACTTTAATGCTAAAAATGGCACTACCATTGAAATGTTCAGACATAAATCTGAGAATTTCTGACCTGTGATGGCATTCCCTGCTGGGAGGGTCTTCAGAAGGAGTTTTCTCTCTAGTGGTGGGTGTCGATCAGGCTGTGTTTCTCCAACCGTGGGAGAATAGATTCAGCTTGGATTCCCTTGTTAGTTCTTTTTACCTTGAAACTATTAAGAAGTAAACTTTTTGAGTTTTTCTTAATTTTTTTAATACACAATTATTTATTTCAAATATAAAGTGTAAAAAGAAGGCAACAGCCTAAAATGTAAGAATTCATTGCTTTAAAAGTCTGATACCCCCTGCAAAATATACATGGTACTTTCTTTTCTACCTCCAGACTTTCCCTCAAACTGTTAGACTCTACATATAATACCAAAAAACAAACTCACTGCTGTCGAGCAGGATCTGACTCATAGCAACCCCTCCTTGGGTTTCCGAAGAGGTATCTTTATAGAAGTAGATTGCCCAGTCTTCCTTCTGAGGAGTAGCTGGTGGGTTTGAACCACCAGCCTTCTGGTTAGCAGTCAAATGCCTTAGGAACTATGGCATCAGAGCTCCTCTACATAAAATAGCATCTCTGTTTTCTCTTCCAAAGCAACTGTCATGCTTCCTTCAAGACACACTTTCAACCTATCATGTTTAACATCTGGGAAAGAGATGCAAGAGACATGCATTGCTGAGAGAGACACGAAGAGACACTCACTGCTGGGAGAGAGACTGTGAGAGACTGTTGGCTGAGAGATGGTGGGCTGAGTGAGACTGAGTCTTTTTTCCTGAACTTGAATTGTAGCCTGGTGCTTCCCTAATAAACCCCATAATCTGTGAGTTCTGTGTGGCTACTGCAGTGAATTATCGAAACCAGCAGGAAAATGGTGAGCTCTGCTGAAGGAACGGTTGATGTCAGAGCTGGTGAAAGGGTTGGAGGGAGGCAGCATATCTGGCCTCACAGTAATGGGCCTTGGGTTACTGTTAGTGATTCTGTCTGCCTCTTATGTGGTTAGAGGAGGTCAGAAGATGTGGCCTCCTTGCCCCTTTGGCAGGTAATAACTGTGAAATCCCTTCAAGTGGAAAGCTAATAACAATAGCTAGAAGTTTTGTGTCAGATTCTAGGTCAAGTAATTTTTGGTCACTATCTCATTTAATCTTCCTATTAATTATATGACACTAGTTAGTAGTATTATCTCCATTTTCAGTGTATCATAATAAGATTGACCAAGATTTTGTTACAAGTTTGATAAATAGCAAAGTAGGTTTTAAGCCCAAGATGAGTCTGATACTGAAGGCCATAATTATGGCCATTATGCCATACTACCTCTCTTTAAAGTTGAACTTGAACACAACATGATGAAGGAATATAGCTATTGTTATTGTTAGCTGCTGCCAAATTGGCTCCCAATTCATGTGTATAATGGAATGAAGTGCTGTCTGATCCTGTGCCATCCCCATGATGGTTGCAGATTGGACCTTTATGATCCTTACAGTTTTCTTTGGCTGGTTTTGGAAGTAGATCCCCAGATCCTTCTCCCCAGTTCTTTTTACTCTGGATGTTCCACTAAAACCTGTCCAGAATCGTAACAACCCACATGCCTCTGCTGGCAAATGGGTGTTGATTGTACATAAGCTACATTGGATAGGAATTGAACCCAAGTCTTCTACGTGGAAAGCAAGATGTTTTGAGTAATCATTGACTATTTGTTTAACACTCACCTTCTCATAAAACTTCATTCAACTTACTTAAAATAACATTTAGACAGTGTGTCTAGTTTTAGGTGGGGGAAGGTAGCAGGAAATATTCCATGTGTTGGAATATAAGAATATAAAAGAATCATTTGGTCTTAAAATGGAGCTCTGGTGGTGTAGTGCCTAAGGCATCTGACTGCTAACCAGAAGGCCAGAGGTTCAAACCCACCAGCCACTCCTTGGACTGGGCAATCTACTTTCCTAGAGATACTACCTCGGAAACCCAAGGAGGGGTCTCTATGAGTCGGATCAACTCAATAGCAGTGAACTTAGTTTGTTTTTTGTTTTTTGGGTCTTTTTTTAGTTTTTGGTCTTAAAATATAAGAATCACTTGGTCTTAAAAGCTTAAAAACAAAAACCAAACTCACTGCCATTAAGTTGATTCCTACTCATAACAACCTCCTTTGGGTTTCCAAGGTGGTAAAACTTTACAGAAGTAGATTGCCCTGTCTCCCTTCCACAGAGTGGCTGGTGGGTTTGAACCACCAACCTTCTGGTTAGCAGTCAAATTTAGCTAGTTATGAAACAGACCAAGCAATAAACAATAAATAGACCTTAGATAAACAAACAAAAGTTAGCTGAGTTCAGTAATCATATCTATCAAATGTGTATATTCTGAAAATCGACATTACTATAATTTAGTATTCATGTACAATTTTGTATTTGTAAAAATCTCTATAAACATATATTACCTTACCATTATAAAATATATTAGTACTTCTAGTTCACACTCACAAGGATGGGAGTTGTTTTCCTTAAGATTGACAACCATAAATTAAATGAATATCTTTCAGAGGAAATTTGGGAGGGAAATATACCTGCTGCACTTAATTTTAGTCTCTACAGTGTTAAAAATATGCTACTAAGCACCAACTCGTTTTTCAAAATATTACTTACTTGAATTACTTGAAAGGTGGATATAAACTTGCTAAACATGTTTACAAAGAAGAAGCAGTGAGCTAGGAAGAGGCAAGAAGCTTCTAAATGTTGTTTTATTAACAGTAACTGTCTCATTGATTTTTGACTCATGACCCCATGTGATATAGTAGAACTTGTCCATAGGGTTTGCTAAGCTGTAATCTTTACAAGAGCAGATCACCAAGTCTTTCTCCCAGTGGCCAGGTATGAACAGTCAACTTTTCATTTAGCAGCCAAAAGATTAACCACTGTGCCATCAAGGCGCCTCTTTAATAGAAAACCATAAATGGAGGGAAAGTTGATCACACAAACCCCATCTGAAACCACCATATCCACTGCCTATGGAAACTCAACAAAAGCAATACCCTGAAACAAAAGCACTGCATCCTCAGATATGTAATCTAAATTAGCTAAGCAAGAAAGAGTCATTTGCTCAAGAAATATTTCCTTAGCATATACTGTCACTTGCTTGTGCTAACCAATAGACACATTTCAAATTTCACTTCCCTTTGCATCTTGTTGTCTTAAGCTTTAGAAATCTGATACTATTTTCTTAGGGAATTGTAAGGTGATGATTGATGAGAAAGAGGGGGGGAACTATCTTAGTATCTCATACGACTAGGTGTTCAATAAAAATTAATTTCCACTTCCAATGAAACAAAGATGTTCTGATTCCACTCTTCCCTCACTTTTACCTGTCCTGCTATTTTGACACTAAGATTGTATATTTTGAGGCCATAATTATTGATATAAACATTTCAGATATATATCAACATTGATGGGTTTTCACTGAAAAACTATATCCAGACTTAACTCCATTAAACCAACTCCAAAATCAACTTTCTTTACAGTGCTATAAAAATACATCCAAATTTTTTTACATTTTTTACTTCATTAAAATTATTTTCACCAAGATAAATTATTTTCTGAATACATTTTTACACCAATAATTTGACATGTTCATCAGTTCTTTGGTTAATATCAAGTTTACCAATTTTCCATTCTATCATTGTAAGTTTTCCTATGTGCTATTATTTCCACAATTCAAAACTTCTTAGACCAACATTTTTTCATATGAATTTCATTGTGATTTTTTTTCCTACTTGTTATTAGTCAATAATAAATTTTAACATGCACTGTGTTTCAGTCCTTGTTAATCATCTCTTCTTTTTATTAGTTGTAACAACTCTAACTGTCCCCCATCATTTACAATTTTTACTGTTACCAAGGGAGTTCTGATGGCATAGTGCCTAAGGCATTCGACTACTAACCACAAGGCTGGTGGTGATGTGATTTTTCAGTTGTTGGTTTTTGTTTTTGTTTTTGTTTTTGTCTATAGTAAGATTTACCTTGATATTGATTATTTTTTAACAGTATGCATTATATTTGGAAAATGATTGATAATTTGTATTTATTTTCATCTAATCCATGAGAGAATTGTGAGCAGTTTTCTTCAAAAATGCAAGACTTCCCTGATCTTTAGTTCAGTTAACCCTTTTCTTCTGCTTATTCCCCACATCATCCCATATTATTAATTGTTCAGAAGTGCTCCCTTTAACTGCAACCTGGGTACTTTTCCTCTCCTTCTCTATCCTCCTCTCTTTATTATTAGACTAGTATATCTTCAGGACTAAGGGCCAGCTGGGTTAGCCTGAGACACAGCCATAACCCACAAGAAGAGGACTGGGCTTCACACCAATTCTCCTCTTTTCCCTTTCCCTCACCACAGAGGACTCAGATCCTAGAGCTGGGAGACAGAGAAAAGAGTGTGAGCAGACCCTTCCCTACTCCATGATTCTCAAGCCATAAGTCCAGCTTCCCCTAGGAAGAGAATTACCTCTGAATTCAACATCAGCTTGAAATTTTAAACCAAGTGAAAGTGAGTTTTAATGACCAACATTATCTCTATGAGATCTGTAAAAAGTATAATTAAAGAAAATTTATCAAATTAAAAATAAACACAGTATATAGAAAAATAAATCCCTTTAGATGTACCACCCTTCTCCCCCAGTGAACTGAAACTACTCAATAATCCAGTTGCCTATTGACTAGTTTTGTTTTGTAACTGTCTGCCACGCTAGACTAAGAGCTGGTCCCAGGCCAGGATCCCAACTAGTTGGTGATCCGTGGATACAAAGCCTTAGCACAGTGCATGACAGTCCTGGGAAACCCATAAGTATTTGTTAAATTGTTTAGTAAAATAAGATAATTTTAATATGTTCCACATTGTTTTGAGAGAATTTGTATTTTCAGGATCACCTAACGTCTAAGAGGAGGAATTAGTTTCAGAACAGATGCATTCTAAGTGTTAAGTTCAATGCTTTCTATTTTATACTAATCTGTTTTTAGCCTTTTTTTTTTTTTTAATGGGAGAGGGGCAAGGAGAATTACAAGGATGACCATTGACTAAGTAGACAAGAATTGAGGATCCCTAATTGAATCCATTTATTGGTCTAACATTTTTACTGCGAGGTCCTGGCTAATTTTCTTTATACCTACAAATTTTTCTTTCTTAAAATAAGTATCACACCTATACCCCAGTGTCAAAACTCAGTAAGAAAAGATCGAGTGTTCTATTCTTTCTCTATCCATGAAATCATAATGCTTTTTAGGCTAATTGAAAGACTAGTCTACTTTCCTGCCAGGTCTTGGCTGTGAAATGTATTTTGCCTTTTCACATGAATCCAACCACTTTAAGCCAAACAAATGTTTTTGTGATGGTTACACATCCCCTGGACATTGAGGTTCAACAGGCATAGCTGTTTCCAAATTCCCAGCTTGGAGGCCTGCCTTCTTTATTCCTGAGGTCCTTCATGGAAACACCATGTGGCATTATGGCTGTCTGCTGCCAATTTCAGGAAGAGGCATCTGCCAGCTCAGTGTTGAGGTACTCACTGTCATTAGTGCATGTCTCAAACTATAGATCTAGAAGACACAATTTGGCATAAAGTTAAGGTCCATACCAACTAAAGATTAGCTACAATGTATTTCCAAACCTGCCCACAGCAAAACACAGGTGCTGGGGACCCTTTCCTGCTTCTGCAGCCCTGTATGGAGTGTGTTGGAAATCAACTCTGGAGATGTAATACACACAGGACAGAAGCTCCAGAGACGTAGTAGACATAGGACAAAAGCTCCAGGGCTCACATCCATAGTCACCAACATGAAACAAATGGAAAAATTGAACTGTGGATAATCTTGCCATCAAAACTGTAATGTGACTGGTGGGATTGCTCTCTTACAAAAGAAATATTGTGAAGAATATTATTTCCACATTGTTCTTGGTTTTAAAAAATTCTTTACAGTTACAGACCTTTTCTCAAAGACAGGGACTTTGGTACTTCGTATGTCTTTTCTAGTCATAGTCTTTGTATCTCCCACTGGATTTCTGGGTGGGATTATGCAAATAAGGTGTGTAGAACTCTGACGTTGGGATTGGTTAGTTTTGTCATGCTGCCAGGCTTAAAATGAGCCTTCCTTGAGACATAGGGGGCGGATCTCACTGCCATCAAGAGAGAAGAGCTGGAGGTGAAGTAGAGTGTGACCGTAGATCCAAGATCCCCACACTGGACCTCCTTGGCAGAGACACATGTCAGAGAGAGATGCTCTGGCAGAGAGATGGTCACCAAGTGGAACCAAGAGGCATGGGACAGAATGGTGGGCTAACCTGGCCCACAGAGCAAGAAACCTGAGTGTCCTTAGGCTGGAGGCTTGCTGAAGGGTTGGGGTACACCTAGGTGTACTTATCGGCAGAGCTAAAAGAACTTTGTAACTTTTGCCCAAGCAGAGCAGAGGTCAGATCAAGAGGCCAAGGGCCAGGGAGGCATGCCTGAGGGCAAAGCAGAGAGGAGACTGTCCTGATCAAAGAATTGTATCCTGAATGCATTCTTGAATCGGAATTGTAGCCTGTTACTTCCCTAATAAACCCCATAATCATGAGTATTGGCTGTGAGTTCTATGTGGTCATTGCACCGAATTATCAAGCCAGCAGAGAAGTAGTGAGTGCTATGGGAGAGACTGGTTGGTATCGGAACTGGTAAAAGGCTAGAGGATGGCGGCATGTCTGGCCTCATAAGAGTCAGCCTTGGGCTGCTGATGGTGATTCTGTCTTCCTTTTGTGAAGTTACAGGAAGTCAGAAGATGTTGCCTCCATGCCGTTTTTGCAGGCAAATTATGTTTTTTGTCAAATGCAGGCAAACTATGGTAAACTATGTTGTTGATAAGCAATAATGAAGCAATAAAACAAAACTAAAAAACAGAGACAAGACAGAAGTTGGAGTCTTGGTTCTACCACTCATAGTGCATGATGTTGAACAAGTAAATACAACTTTCTGATCTTGTGTTTGTTGTTGTTAGGTGTCGTCAAGTCCATTCCAACTCATAGCAACCCATGTTCAACAGAACAAACTACCACACAATTCATCCAGTACTGTAATAGACAGTGTTTCAATGTTATTTGTAGGTTTTCAGTGACCAATTTTTTCAAAAGGGCACCACAATGTTGTTCTTCCTCATCTGCCTTAGTCTGGGAGCTCCACTGAAACCTGTCCACCTCAGGTGATCCTGCTGGAACCTTCCAGCATCACAGCAGTATGCAAGCCACCACAGTATGCAAGTCACACTGACAGATGAATGGTGGGATCTTGTGTTTACTCTCCTTTAAAACAGAGATAAGTACTAATACTTGTTTCAGATTTCACCAGATTATTGCAAAGATCAAATGATCCAACATGTACTAGCACTTTTAAAACTGCAAAGCACTATTAATCACCATTAGAGTGCTTTTAAATCATTGATTGATTTCATTAGGAAAATACACAACACTGCCTTTCTTAAAGTTGTCTAATCAAAGACCTATGACCTCATGTAGAGAAGTATTCCTTTGAAATCATGAATTTCTCTAAAGTCTTGCTTTCCAATGTCCATACACAAACACAAACGCAACCACTGGATTCGGATCTGACTCATAGCGACCCCTCCTTGGGTTTCTGAGGTGGAATCACTACAGAAGTAGATTCCCCAACCCTCCTTCCAAGGAGTGACTTGTGAGTTTGAACCACCAGCCTTCTGGTTAGCAGTCAGATGCCTTAGGCACTATACCAACAGAGCTCCCGTCCATTCACAAGTCTTGTCTATTTACCTCCCCCACCCCACACTGAGATAACAGGCTGGAGGTCAGACAGATCCTTTAATTATTTTACTCATTCATTCAAAAACTCTTATTAAGGGCCTTCCATGTTCCAAGGCATTGCTAGATGCTGGGAATATAGGTGTCAATAAGCCAGACCTACTGTCTGCCCTCACGTGGGTCACAGTCTAGTGGGATAGAGAGTAGCAAAAATCAGAAAAATGAAGAGTGTGTGTGTGTGTGTGTGTGAGAGAGAGAGACCAATTACTCTGTAGTACATTAAGTGCTGTGAATGAAAGGATATGGTGTTGAGGGCCACTTGGCCCCAGGGATATCTTCTCATGAGAAATTATGTCTAAATTCCTGAACTGAGATCATTAATCAAAAGATGCTCCTCAGAAACCAGGTATTGGGCAGCGAACTTACCCACAAGGTACAGCTAAAGGCATCTAAATGTCACCACTATATCTACAGCTTACCCATCCCAGGTGGTGAAGAAGAGAAGCTCAAACTACATGTGCAGGTTTCTTTGATCAGAGAGAAGGGTTCTTACAGTGTATTAACATTTACTCTTCACTGCCCTTGGTTGAACTAAGCATTTTTCTTCTGACATCTCTGAAGGAACTAAATGTGGGCTTCTCTGAGATAGTTACAAGCTGCTTCTCTTTCATTCTTCCAGCTTTTACCCCTTAGCCTGAGGCTAAATTCCACTCCTCTTTTGTAACCCCTGTATTCACCAGATTACAAGGAGCTGCAAAATAGTTACTATAAACCTTTAAATCCAGTACAAAAAGAATTTTTTTTTTTGAAAAGAAACAACCAGAATGATATATGAAGAAAATCATTCCACTGCACTCGGCAGCACCCCTATTGTAATTGAATCTGTCATTTAACTTTCTTTTAAAAAGTCAATGAGGAAAAATTCAGATAAGGAGAAAATATGGTCCCTGCCATTTGGATTTTAAATATATTTAGTTGTCATTGGTAGCTTAGTGCCTAAGGCATTTGACTGCTAACCAAAAGGTTGGTGATTCAAACCCACCAGCCACTCCTCAGAAGGAAGATTGGGCAATCTACTTCCATAATGATACTGCCTCAGAACCCCAAGGAGGAATTGCTATGAGTCAGATCTTACTCCTCAGCAGTAAGTTTGGTTTTTTTGGTTTTGGTCCATGCTGGGGAGCTGCCTCCAGGGCAGAGTTAGTCTGAGATATGCCAGGGACAAGTGGACTAATGATTTGATGTTCCTGATGACTGGTGTTGTTATGTGCCATCAAGTCGGGCCCAACTCATAGCGACATAGTGACCCCTCCTTGGGTTTCCGAGGCAGTATCATTACAAAAGTAGATTGCCCAATAACTGGTAGTATTTAAATATTGATTCTCATCAGAATTATACATCCATCACCCTCTGTCATAGGGAGTCCTGGTGGCTTAGTGTATATAAAGGACTCAGTTGCTAACCAAAAGGTCAGCAGTTTGATCCCATCAGCCACTCCATGGGAGAAAGGATTGGCATTATGCTTACATAAATATTCACAGCCTTGGAAACCCTATAGGGTAGTTGCAATCTATCCTACAGGGTCACTATGAATCAGAATCAACTTGACAGCAGTGGTTGGTTAGTTGACCCTTCTGTCAGTTTTTCTTAGTGCTGTCTGTTGTGTTTTGCTATGATGGTGGAAGCTATGCCGCTGATATTTCACATACTCACAGGATCACCCATGGTGGACAGGATTAAGTGGAGTTTCCAGGCTAACACAGACTTGGAAGAATGGCCTGGCAATATACTTACAAAAATTAGCCAATGAAAACCTTATGGATCACAACAGAATATTGTCAAATATAGTGCTGGAAGATAATCCCCTGGGTTGGAAGACACTCATAATACACAATGGCCACAACAATGGACTCGAGCATACCAGGGATCATAAAGATGGTGACATTTCGTTCAGCTGGGTATGGGATCACCACCATGAATCAAAGCCAACTCGAGGCAACTAAAAAAAACAAAATACATACATACAGTGTAACAAGTCAGAGTGTTTAATAATGTCTGTTATTTAAAATCAGCAGTCACCCAACTTCCTCCCCTCAATAATTTTTGTCTTACAGCTGATTTTTTGAGAATTTTCTTCCATGACCCTGAGTTGCATGTTTGTATTGCTACTCTTCTCTGGGCCCCTTCACTCATATACAGCTTTCCCACCCCTCCTACATCCCAGGATAGTCACATGACCATTTTGGTTAGATTGATATTTAGTGTTCACCTTGTAATGATTACATGAATACTGTTTGGACTAAACCATGTAGAAAATTATGACTACTTTTCTTTCCTATTCATTTTTTGTTTACATTGCAACTCCCGTAGGGTTTCCAAGTCTGTAAATCCTTACAGAAGCAGACCCCCTCAACTTCCTTCCACAGAAAAGCTGGTGGGTTCAAACTACCAACCTTTTGGTCAGCAGCCCAATGCCTTAAACACAGCACCATTTTACAGAGTGAGAAATTAACCTGATAAAAATTCGGGTTCCTTCCATCTCAGCGAAATTTCTAGGAGTCCAATGATGTGGGGCATGTCGAGACATTTCTACTAACTGAAGGAAAAGTTATTGCATCTGGCTCCTCCTATAACTAAAAAGGAAGCACAATGCCTAGTGAGCCTCTGGATTTTGGAGTCAGCATATCCCTTATTTGAGTGTGTGACTCTGGCCTATTTATCAAGTGACTCAAAAGCTGATAGCTTTGATTGGGACCCAGAACAAGAGAAGGCTCTGCAACAGGTTCAGGCTGCCATGCAAGCAGCTATGCCACTTGGGCCGTATGATCCTAATCCTATGGTACTTGAAATGTCTGTGGCAGATAGAGATGCTGTTTGGAGTTTTGGCAGGCTGTTATTGATGAATCACAGCACAGACCCTTAGGAGTTTGGAGCAAAGTCCTGCCATCCTCTGCAGACAACTGCCCACCTTTTGAGAATCAGATATTAGCTTGTTACTGGGCCTTAATAAGGACTGAATGCCTAACCATATGTCCTGAGCTTTCCATCTTGACCTGGGTGCAGTCAGACCCACACAGCACACTCCAAAATTAAATGGAAGTGGACTATAAAAGATGGGGCTCAAGAAGGACCTGAAGACACAAATAGTTGCATGAGGAAGTAACCCAAATGCCCCTGGTCTCCACTCCTGTCACATGACCTTCCTTCTCCCAGTGTGTCCTATGGTCTCATGAGGAGTTCCTTTGTGATCAATTGACTGAGAAAAAGACAACTCATGCCTGATTTAAAGATGCTTATGCAAATATGCTGGCACCACTAGAAAGTGTACACCAGTAGCACTATAGCCCCTTTCTGCAATCTCCCTGGAGGACAGTAGCGAATAGAAATCCTCAAGCTGGACAAAACTTCAAGCAGTACACCTGGTTGTTTACTTTCCTTGAAAAGAGAGATGGCCAGATATGTCTTGTATACTAATTCATGCACTGTGGCCAGGGCTTGGCTGGATGGTAAGGGACTTGGAAGGAACATGATTGGAAAATTGGTGACAAGAAGGTATGGGTAAGAGGTATATGGATAGACATCTCCAGCTGGGCCAAAGAAGTGAAGATATGTGTGTCTCATGTGAATGTTCACCAGTGGGTGACCTTTCCAGGAGAGGATTTTAACAATCAAGTGGATAGCATTGCACATTCTGTGAAAACCAGTCATATTCTTTCCTTAGCCACTCTTATCATTGCCCATTGAGCTCATGAATAAAGTGGCCATGGTGGCAGGCATAGAGGTTATGCATGGGCTCAGCAACGTGGACTTCCATTCCCCAAGGCTGACTTGGATACAAACACTGCTAAGTGCCAATCTGCCAGCAGCGGAGATCAACACTGAGTCTACAATATGGAACTATTCGTTGGAGCAATCAGACAACAATCTGCTAACAGATTGTTACATTTGGGGCATTTTCATCAAGGAAGGGGCAGTGTTTTTGTCTTATTAGTATGGAAACTTATGCTGGATATGGATTTGCCTTCTTTGCATACAGTACTTATGTGAAAACTACCATGATGAACTTAATGCTTTATCCACTATCATGGTATCCCATACAGCAACACCTCAGATCAAGGACTCACCTTAGAGTAAATGAAGTGTAGTAATAGGCCTGTGTTCATAGAATTCACTGGTCTTACCATGTTTCCCATTATCCTGCAGCAGCTAGCTTGATATGACTGTGGAATGGCTTGCTAAAGACACAATTATTGTGCTAGCTAGGTGGCAATAACTTGCAGAATTGAGATAATGTCCTCCAGAAAGTTGTACGTGTTCTAAATCAGGGGCTTGGAGGCTGCTTTTCACTTGGGTGTGGCACTTTATAAAGGCCGGGACCTGAGGTAAATGGGCAAGGAGACTGGAGGCTGCTTTTTGGTTGGGGATGGCTCTATATTAAGGCTAAGGCCTGAGGTAGGCAGGCTCAGGGCCTGAGGTAGGCAGGCCAGGGGCTTGGAGGATGCTTTTCACTTGGTTATGGCTCTATATTAAGGCCAGGGCCTTAGGTAGATGGGCCCAGGGCTTGGAGGGTGCTTCTTGCTTGGGGTTGCCTCTATATTAAGGCTGGGGCCTGAGGTGAGCAGGCCCAGGGTTTGGAGGCTGCTTATAGCTTGGGGTTGCCTCTATATTAAGGCCAGGGACTGAGGTAGGTGGACCCAGGGCTTGGAGGCTGCTTTTCACTTCAGTGTATGTTAAGGCCAGGGCCTGAGGTAGACAGATGCAGAGGGATTAGAAACAACTAAGGGAAACAAACTTGTCTGTCAGTTTGTCATCTTTTGGTGGCTTACATGTTACTGTGAGGCTGGAGTATATACCACCATGTTGCAAAATGCCAGCAGGGTTACCCATGGTGGAGAGGTTTCAGCGGAGCTTCTGGGCTTAGAAAGACTCAGAAGGAAGAGGCCATCCACTTCTCAAACAATTGGCCAGTGAAAACCTTATGAATAGCAGTGAAACACTGTCTGATATATTACCGGAAAACTTTATGAACAGCCCTGAAACATTGTCTGACATAGTGCTGGAAGATGAGCCCATCAGGTTGGAAGGCACTCACTATTTGACTGAAGAAGATCTGACTCCTCAAAGTAGAGACGACCTTAACGATATGGATAGAGTAAAGCTTTCGGGACCTCCATTGGCTGATGTGGCATGACTCAAAAAGAGCAAAAACAGATGCAAACATCCATTAGTAGTTAGAACATGGAATGTATGAAGTATGACTCTAGGAAAATTGGAAGTCAAAAATGAATGGAACGCATAAAGTTCGATATCCTAGGCATTGGTGAGCTGAAATGGACTGGTTTTGGTCATTTTGAATCAATATGATTTATTATGCCAGGAACAACAAATTGAAGAGGAATGGTGTGGCTTTCATCATCACAAAGACTGTTTCAAGATCTGTCCTGAAGTACAACACTGTATAACTCACCACCGTCAAGTTGGATCCAACTTATAGCAATCCCTCTTTGGATTTCTGAGGCAGTTTCACTACAGAAATAGATTGCGCAATCTTCCTACCAAGGAGTGGCTGGTGAGTTTGAACCACCAGCCTTCTGGTTAGCAGTCAAATGCCTTAGGTACTACCCCAATATCCATATGCCTAAAAGGAAGACCAGTTAATGCTAATATTATCTAAATTTACGCACCAACCACCTAAACCAAAGATGAGGATATTGAAGATTTCTACCAACTTCTGTAGTCTGAAATTGACTGAAAATGCAATCAAGATGTGTTGATTATCACTGGTGACTGGAATGAAAAAGTTGGAAACAAAAAAGAGTTACCAGTAGTTGGAAAATATGGCCTTAGTGATAGAAATAGCATTGGAGATTGCATGATAGATTTTTGTAAGACCAACAACTAACATTCTAAATACCTTTCTTCAACAACATAAGTGATGATTATATAAGTAGACTTTACCAGATGAAATACACAAGAATAAGATTGACTACATCTCTGGCAACAGGCAATGGAGAAGTTCAATATCTTCTGCAAAAACAGGGCCAGAAGCTGATTATGGAACAGAGCATCAACTGCTTATATTCCTGTTCAAGCTGAAGTTGAACACAATTAAAACAAGTCCATGAGAGCCAAAATATGACCTTGAATATATCTCTCCTGAATTTAGAGACCATTTAAAGAATAGATTTGATGCATTGAACACCAATGATAGAAAACCAGAGGAGTTGTGGGATGACATCAAGAACATCATCCATGAAGAAATCAAGAGGTCATTAAAAAGACGAGAAAGGAAGAAAAGACCAAAATGGATGTCAGAAGAGACTCTGAAACTTGCCCTTGAGTGGAGAGTAGCTAAAGCAAATGGAAGAAATGACAACATAAAAGAGCTGAACAGAAGATCCCAAAGAAGAGCTCCAGAAGACCAAGACAACTACTATAATGAAATGTGCAAAAACCTGGAATTAGAAAACCAAATGGGAAGATCACACTTGACATTTCTCAAGATGAAAGAACTGAGGGAAATATTTAAGCCTCAAGTTGCAATATTGAAAGATTCTATGGGCAAATATTGAATGATGCAGGAAACATCAAAAATAGATGGAAGGAATACACAGAGTCACTGTACCAAAAAGAATTGGTCAATGTTCATCCACTTCAGGAGATGGCATCTGATCCAGAACCAATAGTATTGAAGGAAGAAGGTGATGCTGCACTGAAGGAGTTGGCAAAGAACAAAGCTCCAGGAATGGACGGAATGCCCATTGAGACGTTTCAACAAAGAGATGCCCCACTGAAGGCACTCACTAGGTTATGCCAAGAGACTTGGAAGACAGCTACCTGGCCAGCTGACTGGAAGAGATCCATTTTTGTACTCATTACAAAGAAAGGTGATCCCACAGAATGTGGAAATTATCAAACAATATCATTAATATAACATGCAAGTAAAATCTTCCTGAAGATAATTCAAAAATGATTGCAGCAGTATATTGACAGAGAACTTCCAGAAATGCAAGCTGGATTCAGAAGAGGATGTGGAATGAGGGATATCATTGCTGATGTCAGATCGATTTAGCTGAAAGCAAAGAATACCAGAAAGATGTTTACTTGTGCTTTACTGACTATGCAAAAACATTTGATTGTGTGCATCAAAACATATTGTGAATAACATTGAGAAAAATGGGAATTCTAGAACACTTGGTTGTATTCATGAATAACCTGTACACAGACCAGGAGGCTGTCGTTTGAACAGAGCAAGGGGATACTGCATGGTTCAAAATCAAAAAGGGAGTATGTCAGGGTGGTGTCCTTTTACCATACTTATTCTATCTGTAGGCTGAGCAAATAATCTAAGAAGCTCGATTATATGAAGAAGAATGTGGCATCAGGATTGAAGGAAGACTCATTAACAACCTGCAATATGCAGATGACACAATTTTGCTTGCTGAAAGTGAGGATGGCTTGAAGCACTTACTGATGAAGATTAAAGACTCCAGTCTGCAGTATGGATTATGCTTCAATATAAAGAAAACAAAAATGCTCACAACTGGTCCAATAAACAGCTTTACAGTGGATGGAGAAAAGATTGAAGTTGTCAAGGATTTCATAATTCTTGGATCTACAACCAACACCAAGAGAAGCAGCAGTCAAGACATCATATGTTGTGTCACATTGGGCAAATCTGCTGCAAAATACCTCTTTCAAGTGATAAAGAGTAAAGATGTCTCCTTGAAGACTAAGGTGTGCCTAACCCAAGCCATGGTATTTTCAATCACCTCTTATGCATGTGAGAGCTGGACAATAAATAAGGAAGACCAATGAAGAGTTGATGCTTTTAAGTTACTGTGTTGGAAAAGAACGGTGAGAATACCACGGTCTGCTAAAAGGTCTAACAAATTGTCCTGGAAGAAGTGCAGCCAGAATGCTCCTTCAAAGCAAAATTGGCCAGACTTCACCTCACCTCCTTTGGTCATGTTTTCAGAAGGAACCATCCCTGGAGAGAGATATCATGCTTGGTAAAGTAGAGGGCCAGTGAAAAATGAGATAGATTGATGAGATAAATTGACAATATATATATAACTTATATATACATAAATTTCACTGATTTTGCTTCTCTAGAGAAACTAGGATAAGACAAGGTTGAAGTCCATACAGATGGTGCCTTGGAAGAGTGGTGTGATGATCTACTTTCTAAAAATCAGCCATTGAAAATCCTATGGAGAACAGTTCTATTCTGACACGTGTGTTGTCATGAGTCTAAGTTGACTTGACAGCAACTGGTTTCCTGGTTTTGCCTTAACCTGTATTATTTTCACTTTCTGAAATGCCTTTCATTCTTTGGCTCCCTAGAAAATTACTACAGTATCCTCAGGAATTCTAGTCCAATGATTCTTCCACTCTGCTGCCTTCTCTAATTCCTATCCTCCATTTTGTTTCCAGAGCAGCCTGTGCACATTTCAATTTAACATCTATGCATTGTCTTATAATTGCCTATTCTCCTGAATTGTGAACTTCTTATGGGTGAGGTTTGAGCCTGGTCGACAGCGGCTGTTCTGGGAACAATAAATTTGACTGGTGGTTTTAGGGTCCTCTCTCTATGCCACAATATTGAATGTGACAGTTCTAAAAGTTTTATGGCAACTAATCTTGGAATTCCAATTCTCAAGAACAAAAGAAATTCTACAGGTAGTTCCCTGTAGACACTTCAGCTCAGGAAAGCACATTCAAGGAATGTGTACCCCTTTCATTTTTACTTTCCCAAATCATCATTTTCAGACATCATCATTACCCAGTGGAAAGCCTGGATGCCAGGAACCTTTTATAATGAGAACAAATCTGTTTGCCTCCAGCAGTTCTTGGCCAAAAAACTGGGTCACTGTCATTCCTGTCACCTCTAATTGAGATGACACCAGATGAGAATGATGGAAATTTGGGAGAGAAGTGTGGAAGTAGAATAGCATTTTCCCCACTTCCATTACAATGGTAGCCTTATGGTAGCTACTTATTATTTCTGTGCCCTTCACTCTATATTATCTAATAAATTAACTACTCTATCCAGTCAATCACTATGACAAGAACTGTCTTCTTATTTACAAACTCCAAATTTGCTCCTTTCCTTTGTTGAAATTGGCAATGCTGATTCCATTTTTACAAACTGAAAAACCTCTATCATCTTTGTTCAGTGAACACAGGTTGAGGTGTGGGTGACAGAGATCTATATGACACACCTCCTACCTTATTTCCTTACTATCTAGATGCCCACCTCGTATAACTCCTAATCACTCAGAAATTTAGTTTCTTTACTTCTAACATGACAGTAATTATACCTCTCTTGGAGATTTGTGATTGTTAAAGACATATTATCTGAAAGACTCAGCCTGGCAAGAGGTATGTCTTGAATAAGACCCACTGGTGCTGTTACAACCTCTACTCAGCTATCTCTACCAAATAGGCATGACTCATATTTTATCTAAATCCTGTCATAATAAGTAGAGAAAACTTGTTGAATAGGCTCTTAAATACACTAGACTTCTTTCTTTCTCTAGTCTGTTCAGAATAGAAATAACTGAAGCTTTCCTATTGAGTGAGGGTCATGAGGGGCCCTGGGCACTGTCTTTGTAAATATAAAACAAACAAGCAAAATTACATTTACCAACATTGTAACTGTAGACCATACAGCTGATCTATACATTCATATTATTATTGTTATTAAGTTTTTATTATTTACCAATTTCTCCTTAACTAAAACTTAAGAGTTGTTTATTATATTGAAGGACTAAGTAAAAAGATGAACTGATGCATTTGAATGTGGTGTTGGCAAAGAATACTGAAAATACCATGGACTGCCAGAACAAACAAGTCTATCTTGGAAGAAGTGCAACTGGAATGCTCCTTAGAAGCAAGTATGGCAAGACTTCATCTCTCATACTTTGGTCATTTTATCAGAAGAGAACAGTCCATGGAGAAGGATATCATGCTTGGTAAAGTAGAGGGCCAGTGAAAAATGAGATAGATTGATGAGATAAATTGACACAGCAACCGCAACGATGGGCTCAAGCACGGCATGGCAGTGATTGTGAGGATGGTGCAAGATTGGCCAATGTTTCATTCTGTTGTACATATGAGTCAGAACCAATTTAATGGCACCTAACAAAACAAGAAGTAACAAGAAATTTCAGCATAGATATATATGTATCTTGCCATACGAAGTGGTTCCAAGTGTATGTCATAAATCTCATATGACAGCCATATAACCCCTAAAAAAGCATCACTTCGTCATGCTCTTGCATGGATATCTCTACTTAAAAAAAAGCTATGCTTAATCAGTCTGTGTTCCTTACTTTATTGTTTCTCATCAAAATTCTTACTTAACTGTTGTTGTTGTTGTTGTTGTTATATGCCGTCAAGTCGGCCCCGACTCATAGCAACCCCTCCTTGGGTTTCCAAGGCAGTATCACTACGGAAGTAGGATTGCCCAACCTTCCTTCC
>NW_006921791.1:2053978-2078959 GCF_000298275.1 Orycteropus afer afer
CTAAGACACTTGCCTGCTAACCAGACGGCTGGCAGTTCAAACCCACTAGCCACTCCTCGGAAGGAAGGTTGGGCAATCCTACTTTCGTAGTGATACTGCCTCGGAAACCCAAGGAGGGGTCGCTATGAGTTGGGTTTGACTCGACGGCACATAACAACAACATATTTGGGACAAAATAAAATATATATATTGAATGTATCATGGACTGCTAGAAGAATAAACAAATCTGTGTTGGAGAAAGTATGACCAGAATGCTCCTTCAAAGCAAGAATGGCCAGACTTCATCTCTCATATTTTGGTCATGTTGTTAGAAGAAACCAGTCCCTGGAGAATGATGTTATGCTATGTTATGCTAGGCAAAGTAGGGAGTCAGTGATAAAGGGGAAGACCCTTAAAGAGATGGATTGACACAATGGTTGTGACAATTGGCTCAAGCATGGCAATGATTGTGATGATGGCACAAGACTGAGAACTGTTTCATTCTGTTGTACATAAGGTCATTATGAGTTGAAATTGATTTGAGAGGACCTAACAACAGCGTACTTGGGAAGGAGCCCTGGTTGCACAGTGCTTAAGCACTAGGCTGCTAACCAAAATTTTGCTGTTCACACCCACTAGCCTTTCCATGGGAGAAAGATGTGACAATTTGCTACCATAAATATTGCAGCCTTGAAAACACTATGGGGAATAGTTCTACCCTGTCCTATAAGGTCACTATGAGTCAAAATCGATAGCAATGGATTGGATTGGATTTTTCGGTCTATTCTTGGGGGAAATCTTGCAGAGAATTTTCTTTTGCAAGTTGGCAGTCCCTGTGCTTCCCAAAATTTTGACACCCCACCTCCCAATCATAGCAACCTCAGTTATGGCCATAGTGCCTGTGAGAATCATCAGCTCACTGGGACACTGACTAGTGAAAAGGAGAATAGAAGCATAGCATTAGGGATCTGAACAAGCCCTTTAAAGTCATATCTCTTTGTTGTTGCTATGTGCCGTTGAGTTGGACCCGACTCATAGCAACCCCTCCTTGGGTTTCTGAGGCAGTATCACTATGGAAGTTGATTGTCCCATCTTCCTTCTGAGGAGTGGCTGGTGGGTTTGAACCACCAGCCTTCTGGTTAGCAGTCAAGTGCCTTAGGCATTACACTACCAGAGCTCCCCATATCTCTTTAATAACCAAAAAAAAAAAAAAACCTCACTGCCATCCAGTCGGATCTGACTCAAAGTGACCCCATTTCCAAGGTGGTGTCTCTATGGAAGGAGATTGCCCAGTCTTCCTTCCGAGGAGTGGCTGGTGGGTTTGAACCATCAGCCTTCTTGTTAGCAGTCAAATGCCTTAGGCATTATGCTACCAGAACTCCCTATCTTTTTGATACCCTTCTTTTATTGAGGAAAGGAGCTCTGAATGGATGGGAGCTCTGTTTGCATAGTGCCTAAGGCATTTGAATGCTAACCAGAAGTCTGGTGGTTCAAACCCACCAGCCACTCCTTGGAAGGAAGACTGGGCAATCTCCTTCCATAGAGATACCACCTCAGAAACCCAAGGAGGGGTCGCTACGAGTTGAAACAGACTTGCCAGCAGTGAGTTTTTAGTTTTTAGTTGAAGAAGAAACTGAGCTCCCGATGGAGTTGTTGTTATTGTTGTTGTTGTTGTTATATGCTGTCGAGTCAGACAACATGCTTGAAATAAAATAAATTTCTTCATGGCATCAGGTGACAATGTCAGATCTCCTGATTCCTGTCCTAGACATCCTCTCACACCTACAGCACCCTATTTTCAATTTGGCTTAACATAGCCTGTATTGATTTCTACTGACTTTGTCTCTGATTATTTCTATAATTGCTCTGAATCTAAACATCCATTTCCCACCTTAATCATTCCTGCTGCTGTCAAGTCATTAGGCATTATCCTTTTGTAAACTATCTCCAGAGGACTTTGGTGTCTTCTTTTTCCCATTCTGTCAGTGCAGAATTCCAAATCAAATGCAATCTCATCCCAGTAAGTCTCTGTGATCATGCCAAATGAGGGTTAGGAGAACAGATATAGAGGGGCATGGAGAAAATCAGAAGAAAAGGGAGGAGATTGTAGGCAGGAAGGTTAAAAGTAAATATAGTAAAATAAAGAGGTTTTGGTCACTACTGTAGAGAGGAATTCAATTTAAATTTCTGCAGAGACAACCCAGCTGTTGACATTTTTTGACTGACCAGGATTCATCCCCTGACAGCCCACCACCACCCAAAAAACTTTTTATGTTGTATTTGTTACTACCTTGGTTAAAAGTTTAAAACTAAACTTTTTTTTAAAGTCAATCAAAATGAGAACAGTAGAAACTTCCATAGACAAGTATTTGGACTCTAGTACTTAAACTGACACAAGGCTGTAGTCAAAATTAGCTTTGCCCCCATTTATAGACTGATTCTGAGTAAATTGCCCCTTTACCCTGTGATCACACAGAAATAGAACTTATTAGCATGGACTGTTTAGCATGGAATGATTTCTAATCCATTGTGATGGAGACTCTGTAGGTAGCATTCTTCCCTCCAAGTCAAGATGGAGTCTCTAACCCAGCATGGGGCCCAGAGGAAAAGCAGTGACTTGTGGTCATTAAAGAAATCCAAGTCTGTTCTTGCATATGATCAGGGTGAGATGCTATCTTGCTGGCCACATTTCAACTCAGGTAATAACGGCTTCCCACCACTTCAATCCCCTCTGTGATTTCAATTGGATACATTATCCAGTTTCCAGCCCATAAAAACATGCCTTATTGCTCACAGCAATTGGTTTATCTGCATTCTCAGTCTCTCTTTCCCAGCAAGCATCTCTTTTTTCTCTAAATAAAAGAGTGAGTTGTAAATGTGCCTATATCCCCACACCTCATCTTCTCTCTGCAATCAGGGAACTGGTCTCAATGTCTGTGAGCTGATTCCAAGAAACCTTTCTAATAAAAACCATCCTAGTCTTCTCTCCTCTTCATGAATTCTTTGTGGGTGGGGCGGGTTACTTATTGTCCCATTATATTGTTTCACACGGGAGCTCTGGTAGCATAGTGGCTAAGACACTTGACTGCTACCCAGAAGGCTGGCGGTTCAAACCCACCAGCCACTCCTCGGAAGGAAGATGGGGCAATCTACATCCGTAGTGATACTGCCTCGGGAACCCAAGGGGGGGTCGCTATGAGTCGGGTCCGACTTGACGGCACATAACAACAACAACAACAACATTGTTCCACAGAGTTGTTCAAAGTTTCCCCACCTTTGCATTTTGTTCACGCTTTATCCTTCCATGGAATAATCTTCCCTTCTCAATTAAATCCAGTTTACCATATGTTCAAATCTTACCCATCTTTTAAGGTTCTGCTTAAATATGCAATCATTTGAACAGAACGGTGATTCAAGCAGAACAAGGGGATACCACATGGTTTAAAATCAGGAAAGGTGTGCGTCAGGGTTGTATCCTTTCACCATACTTATTCAATCTGTATGCTGAGCAAATAATCTGAGAAGCTAGACTATATAAAGAAGAAGGCAGCATCAGAATTGGAGGAAGATTCATTAACAACCTGTGATATGCAAATGACACATCTATACTCAGCTTTTTTTCAACATGTAATCTTTCTTCAAACAGATTTTTACTTTGGCTATCAATCAATAAAAAGATAGAATTGAGGTTGCTGTGCTTCAGGTCAGAGCACAGAACCATAACCCCCCTCCTTGTTCTCCTTCTCTCCTCCCGGGTGTCTCTGAGGTACTCAAGGGTTGCATGTCACACAGGAAAGTCTCAGGCACCTCCCACAAGTCCATTGAGTATAGAAAGTTTTGGGGTAAATGATTAAGCTGTGTTTGTTTCGGCCACAGCCCTACCTCCCACCCACTGTCTCACCCCAGACTGCTTTGTCCTAAGTGTTCTATGATATCCAAAAAGCCCTGGAATTTTAGGTATTTTATTTCTAGCCCAGTCCTTCCACAATAAGGCTTGCTGGCTTTCTCCTAGGCTTTTCCCTCACATGTTGCCCAGCTGATCTGAAGCACTCACTGGTCACTCTCGTGGTTGTAGCAGTTGTTGGATGGCCTTTTATTTTAGTCCTGCAGCTCTCACATGGCCCCTCCTGGTGGCCAGAGCCAATAACTTCCAAGAAGTATATTAAAAATAAAATCTTTTTATCACCTAATCCAAGTGTGATAGTTGGACCTGTGTGTCAACTTGGCTGGACCACAATTCTGTGTGGTTTAAGCAGTTGTGGTGTGGTTATTCCCATGATGGGATCAGATGACTATGTTTTGAGCAGCCAATCCGTTGAAAGGGAGTTTTCCTCAGGGTGTGGCCTGCTCTCAGTATATGTGTGGACATCCTGGGAAAAGAGACACTCTTCTATGGATCGGGATTCTGTTGAGCAGTCCACCGTTAGTCCTGGAAATCTTGAATTTGCCATTCGTTGGAGTCAACAGACAGTATACTGCCTGCCAACCTTGAGCTCATCAGCCCCTGCAGCTGCAAGAGTCAGGAAAAGCCTGCAGCTTGACTTTTGATCGAAGAACTTTGGACTTGCCAGCTTCTATAAATGTGTGAGCCATTTTCCTAAGATAAATTTCTCTTTTTCTCTCTATATAAGCTTTACTGGCTTTGTTTCTCTAGAGAACTCAGTCTAACACACCAAGTTAGACTCTGAACTTCTTGAAGTCTAATGATTCTTTGTATATAACACCTGTTGTCATCAAGTTGATTCTGACTCATGGTAGTCTTATGTGTGTCAGAATAGAACTGTGCTCCACAGAGTTTTCAGTGGCTAAATTTTCAGAAGTAGATCACCAGGCCTTATTTCCAAGGCATCTCTAGGTTGATTCACACTGACAACCTTTTATTTTCCTGGTGAGTGTGTAAACCATTTGCACTGCCCAAGTCCTGACTTTGTATATATGTATGTATGTAGGTATGTGTGTGTGTGTATATACATATATATATATATATGTATGTATGTATGTATGTATGCATATGCTGTATGAGTGGTGCAAACAGTCAACACACTTGGCTGCTAACTGAAATGTTGGGAGTTTGAGTCTACCCATCTCAGCAGAAAAAGTTGGTGATCTACATCCAAAAAACTCAGCCACTAAAAACTTTATGGGGCACAGCTCTACTCTGACACACAGAGTCAGCTTGAGTTGGAGTCGACTGCATGACAGCCTTCTGTAACTCAATCAATATTAATTTTTTGTGGGGCACTGGCCTAGGCACCGATCACACAGCAATGAAAAATTACAAATGCTCTGCTTTGATAGAGCTCTTATTTTAAAAGATAGTCCCCAACACAGTGCCTGGCACATAACAGATTGTGAGTATTTATTGTTTGCTTAAATTAAATATTGAATAAAGCAAGTATAACCTTCTTGAGGGTAGATATTATGTCTCTTCCATCTTTGTGTATCTTATGTCTAGTGTTGTTGTTGCTGTTGTTAGGTGTCGTCAAGTCAGCTCCGACTCATATAGACCCCGTGTACAACAGAACAAAACACTGCCCAGTCCTGTGCCAACCTCACAATCCTTGCTTTTTATTGGCTAATTATTTGAAAAATGGATGGCCTCTTCCTTCTTCCGAGTCTGGCTTAGTCTGGAAGTTCCACTGATGGTGTTCCCCATTGGTGACCCTGCTGGTATTTGAAATACCAGTGGCATAGCCATAGCCTCCAGCCTCACAACAACCCAGAAGCCACCACGATATGATAAACTGACAGATGAGTGGTGGATGTCTCGTGTAGGTGTTCAATAATGACTGATGAAATTAAATGATGTAATGTGGCTCACATAGTAGATCACAGAGAAAAAATATCTTGTTCACGTCTATGTAGTGCTATCTCACATGCCTTTATCTGAAAATGCTTCCTTCTTAACATGCTTATCTGACAGTATTAAAGTTAAACTCATACTCAGGGGATCTCAATTAATCTGTCTATATAATGAGAAGTTTGAACTTGAGAAATTTTGTTTTATGGTCTGATTTTTTCATTTTTTCTGCTTAGCCAGGCTGTCACCAAATCTCTCTCACCTTTCCTCCTTGTGTGCCTAGAATCTATACTTCTAATCCTCTCTATACCTAAGCCTCAGAATCAGGATTTTGATAATCCAAAGTATCCAGTTTATTTTTCTATGTAAAAATCACTACAACCCAAAAATCTCATTGCCATGTGCTTTTCACCTTTGAAACTAAGTAGACTTGTAAAGAAAGGAGCATTTTAAAAATGCACAAGGCCACTAAGAATACTTATACTTTATGGAAAGTATATTTACATGACCAAAAAAGAAAGAATGTAAAAGAAAAAGCTTTAACATTCTAACACCCTATTAAGGGAAAATTCTGTGTTTTGCTTTTGATTTTTTCTGAAAAGAGAGATTATATTTTTCCTTTTGTCAATTTATTTTTTTTCTGAGAATTTATAGTCCTACAAAGATCAAGATTAATGCTGTTGCATTAAGTATAGTTGTATTTACAACTTTGAACATGTTTTTAAAAGCATCCGATATCTCAGTATTAAATTTTCTCTTAGGAATAATCAAATCAAGCCCACTTTAATAATATGACCTTAGTTGCTGTTTCCATCATTCACACAGGGAGAGGGGAAAACATTAGGCATTAAATTATATGATGTAGAATCTCATTAAATACCCCGATAGGAGGTAAATTTCTACCTCTCAACTTTATTATACAGGGTTTTCAGATTTGTTTTTCCAAAACAAACTGTTTATTAGATCTATGAGAATTTCTCTGTCATTGCAGAGTCAGAGTTGATGCATGATGGGAAAGGCTCTTTGAAATCAAACTGACTAGGTTTCAGGCCTGATTCTGCCACCCACTTGTACAGATGGCCTTGGGCAAGCTGTTTAACCTTTCTGAATATCTTACTAAAGATATTCATATCTAACTTACATGGCTGTTTTAAAGATTACAGATAATGCATATAAAGCATTTAGGGTATGCTTGGTATATAGTAGGGAGTCCCTGCGTGGTACAAATGGTTAACACACTTGGCTGCTAACTGAAATGTTAGAGGTTCGAGTCTACCCAGAAATACCTCAGAAGAAATTTCTGGTGGTCTATTTCCAAAATCTCAGCCATTTAAAACCCTATAGACAAGAATTCTGCTCAGGCACACAGATGAACAGTGAACCGTCTCCATGAGCCAGATTGCCTAGACTGGTTGGTTGGTACATAAACAAACAAACAAAAAAAATCTCACTGCCGTTGAGTCAACTCCAACTCATAGCAACACCTCCTTGGGTTTCCAAGGCATATCTCTACAGAAGTTGATTGCCCAGTCTTCCTTCTGAGGAGTGGATGGTGGGTTTGAACCACTAACCTTCTGGTTAACAGTCAAATTACTTAGGTACTACACCACCAGAGCTCCTGGTTGTTACATAAATACCAGCCTTTATTATCATTATAAGCTTAAGTCAGTCATGCCTAGCCTATGGGCTGACTTGTGATCAATCTTATTTAATCACATAGCAAGAATTCCAGAGATCTGCTAGAAAAGAAACAACCAATACTACTCAATACCTGATACATTTTAGAGCCAAAAGGAGATGACCTAATGGGCCCAAATGTAATTTAATGATCTAGTGAAGATCTTAACCCATATTGTTCCCTGTAATTCTCAGCCTAGAGAATTAAACTATGAGTGGGCCCAACTTTCCCACACTCATATTAACTTCCTCTAATAATTAACTTGGCCTTGATGACATCTTTCTGATTAAATTGTTCCAAAGAAGAAAATTTTCACACCACAAATTGTAATATTTTGCTATGTTTAATGTGATTCTTTGCTATAACTGTTCTTAGAAAGTTTTATTATTTGTTTCATATGTATAAACCTCAACTTTCTTAAGTAGAGAATTGTGTCCCTGAGAATAAAGATCAACTCATATCTTTTGAAATAATTATCAAATAGGTCTAGTGTTGTTTCCGGTAATGAGCAGAGAGCAGGTACCTATAGTGAATAAGTGAATTAATGTACTCACACTCACACAAGCACAGACACCCTAACATTCACTGAATGCTTACTAAATGCCAGACTTTGTGCTAGACAATTTCCATACTTTATTTCATTCAATTCTCACTACAACCCTCTGAGGCAGTTGTCCATTTCCACATTGTGAATGAGAAAACAGAGGCTTAGCGATGTTGCCTAAAGTCATGTACATGTAGCCAGGATTGAAACTCAAACTAAAGTCATGTGCTATTCTATGATATGGGGATAAATAAATAAATAATGTTGGCTTAGTGACTTTAATTGTATCAGACCAAATGTAGAGACAAATGTGCATGGTTCTATTAGGAAGACAAGGAATTTGACAATGTCTTTATTCCAGGTAACCAGAGTGCATCATTCAAAGCATATTGTTTCAATATTACTTCTTCAAAACTGCCCAGTTCAATGAGGCTAAAACATGAAAAGGAATAACATTTGTTTAAGAAAAATATTCTCCTCAGTGCAAGATGAAATATGTGTTTACTAATCCAGGGTTTATTGGGAATGTTGGCTGGGTCATCCTCTAGCAGAAGAGTCCTATTTTCTGCCCTTGGTCAGTGACCATTATGCTATAGCAGATAAAATATAGGAAAAAGGGAGTTTTGATTGCAGAGATGGAAGAGGAGGAAAAACAAATCCATTTCAGTGGTTCCTGCACCATTAACCTTTTCCCTGATCAAATAGCATCTGTCTACAGCAGAGGCTAATGCAGCAGGCCCAGGGTCATGGGTCAGAGAAGGAGATGTCAGATGATTGCAACTGCATGTCAGCTTCCTAAATGAATATAGCGCCTCCCCATGTCATCCGTCAGGAGCTAGCCCAATCTTAGGTACTCCACAATGCTATGAACTCTGGTTGAAAGGAATAAGAGAATCATTTACTGGAAGCTGTCCATGTCATTTTAAACAACCAAACTGAAAAGAGATCTAATTGCAGAGTTTAAGGAGTTTCTAACAAGATAATGTGTAGAGAGTCTGGATAATATTATACCAAACCAAAATAGTTGCCATCAAGTCAAATCTGACGAAGGGAGACCTGGAGTGCATTAGAATAGAATTGTGCTCCATAGGGTTTTCAATGAGGATTTTTGGAAGCCAGGCCTTTCTTCTTAGACCCTTCTGGGTGGACATGAAACTCTAGCCTTATGGTTAACAGAAGAGGTCTTAACTGGTATATCATTGCTGATGTCAGATGGGTCTTAGCTGAAAGCATAGAATACCAGAAAGATGTTTACTTGTGTTCTATTGACTATGCAAAGGCATTCAACTGTGAAGATCATTACAAATTATGTATAACATTATGAAGAACTGGAATCCCTGAACACTTAATTGTGCTCATGAAGAACCTGTACATAGACTAAAAGTCATTCAAACAGAACAAGGGAATACAGCATGGTTTAAAATCATGTGTCAGGGCTGTATCCTTTCACCATACTAATTCAATCTGTATGCTAAGCAAATAATCTGAGAAGTTGGACTATACGAAGAAGAAGGTGGCATCAAGATTAGAGGAAGACATTAACAACCTGTGATATGAAGATGACGCAACCTTACTTGCTGAAAGTGAAGATGACTTGAAGCACTTACTGATGGAATCTAGGACCACAATCTTCAGTATGGATTACACCTCAACATAGGGAAAACAAAAATCCTCACAACTGGACTGAGAAACAACATTATGATAAATGGAGAAAAGATAGAAGTAGTCAAAGATTTCATTTTATTTGGATCCACAGTCAAGACCCATGGAAATAGCAGTCAAGAAATCACACAATGTATTTCAAGGGGCAAATCTGCTGCAAAAGACCTTTTTAAAGTGTTGAAGAGCAAAGATGTCACTTTGAAGACTAAAGTGTGCCTAAACTAATCAATGGTATTTTCAATCACTTCATATGCATGTGAAACCTGGACAATGGCTAAGGAAAACCAAAAAAGAGTTGATGCCTTTGAATTGTAGTATTGACGAAAAATACTGAAAACACCATGGACTGCCAGAAGAAGGAACAAATCTATCCTGGAAGAAGTATAGTCATAATGCTCCTTGGAAGCAAGAATAACCAGACTTGGCCTCACCTACTTTGGTCACGTTGTCAGAATAGACTCTTCTCTGGAAAAGGATATCATGCTTGGTAAAATGGAGGGTCAGAGAAAAAGGGGAAGACCCTCAATAAGATAGATTGACACAGTGGCTGCAACGAGGGGCTCAAGCTTAACAAGGATTATGAGAATGGCCCAGGACTGGGCAGTGTTTTATTCTGTTTTACACAGGGTGCTATGAGTCAGAATTAATTCAACAGTGCTCCATTTGCACCAAGCATGAAACAATAGAGTAACCCAAGTTTTCCATTTCCAACCAGGACACAATTCCTGTTCTGTATGGATGGCTGTTCTGCAGCTAATTGGGGATACAGAAGTCATGATTTACTGACTCGCAACACACACACACACACACACACACACCTTGGGCACTATGCCACTGCACTACCAGAGTTCTTTTATGCATAGATACACACATACACATGCATACATACATACATATATATATATGCATACATATATATAAACACACATATATGTATGTATGCATGTATTTTACATATTAAAAATGTATATTTTTTTTTTTATTTTATTGTGATTTGGATGCAAAATTGCAAAGCAAATTGGCTTTCTACTCAACAATTCATACCCATTTTGTCTCATGACATTGACTGCAATTCCCACAATGTAATGGCGGCACTCTTTCCACTTCCTCCCTGTAATTACCATTTCCATTCATCCTTCTTTCCGATCCCTCTTGCTTTCTGAGCTTTATTCCTGGGCAAATGCTGCCCTTTTGATCTCTTATGGTTGGTTGTTGTAAAGAGTGCATACTTCCTGATGGTATTGTTCACCTTATGAAGCTATTTTTTTAGCTGAGAGTTGAGCCATGAAGATGAATTCATTCAGGCCTGAAGGATTTCTAAGTGCCATAGTCTCAGGGTTCCACCAGTTTCTTTTGAACTAGTAAGCTTGGTCTTCTTAATTATTGTCAGTTTTGTTCTACATTTTTCTCCCACTCTGTCCAGGATCTCTTGTTATCTCTTTCAGAGTGGTAGGCAGTGGTAGCTGGCACTATTTTTTCTGGTCTCAGGATCAGTCCTTTGAACGAATTATTTCCTTGAGTCTTTGATTTTCTTCTCCTCTCTGCTCCTGACAAGGAGAGACAAATAGTTGCCACTTAGATGGCCACTCACAGGGGTTTAAGACAGTAGTTGTTATACACCTAAATTGGCATAGGACATTGTCATTGTGGATGTCACCAGAGACTATGGTCTTGAGCTCCAGGCCCAGCAATTCATTCCCTCAAAGTGTCTGGTTAGGGCTATGTTTTCCATAACTTTGCCCCCTGTGTGCTCCTCTATATTCATGGATATATTTGTAGTACATATAAATATATATGTAGAAATATCCTCTGTCAGACGTGTATATAATTCATGCATGTAATCTCATTTGCCTTCCCACTCCTGTTCAGTTTGTGTCACTATTTATCCACTCACAGATTGTTACTACTGCTATTGTAGGATTGTATATGCAATAATATTTACCTTTTTTGCCTTTATCTCTTGTGCTCTTCCTAGTGTCTTCCTTTTTATGCAGACCTCTCCCTTATTGTATATTTCCTTTGGCATAGTGCCTAAGGCATATGACTGCTAACCAGAAGTGTGGCGGTTCAAACCCACAAGCCACTCCTCGGAAAGAAGACTGGGCAATCTACTTCTGTAGATACCACCTTGCAAACCCAAGGAGGGGACTCTATGAGTCGGAGTTGACTCAATGGCAGTGAGTTTGGTTTGGTTTGGCACCCAAGTTAATAAGGGTCTACCTTCTTATTAGTTATTTACCCTTCCTTAGAAAACTTTAATGAATGTTTCTGTGAGTAAATCTTTTCCCAATGTTTTATTGCAGTGGTGTCATACGATATTTGTCCTTATTTAATAGAATAATTTCACTCAGCATAATGTCCTCCTGGTTCATCCATGTCATGAGATGTTTTGCAGATTCATTATTATTTCTTTAATATTGAATAATATTCCATTGTGTGTATGTATCACAGTTTGTTTATCCATTCATTTGTTGATGGCCCCTTAGGTTGTTTCTATCTTTTTGTTATTGTGAATAATGCTGAGATGAATGTGGGTGTGCATATATCTGCTAATGTCATAGCTCTTATTTCTCTAGGATATAAACTTAGTAGTGGAATTACTGGGTCATATGATATTTCTATGTCCAACTTTTTAAAGAAGCTTCATACCATTTTCCACAGTGGTCGCACTATTTTACAGTCCCACTGACAGTGTGTGAGGGTTCCATTTTCTCCATACCCTCACCAACATTAGCTGTTTTCTGTTTTTCTGAACCTTTCTGTTAAAATTGGTGAGATGATATATCATTGTTGTTTTGATTTGCACCATTCTAATGGTAATGATCGCATGCATGTCTTCATAACTGTTGCTGCCTAAGTGCCTTCTTTGCTGAAGTGTCTGTTCATGTCCAATCCTTTAATTGAATCGTTTGTCTTTTTATTATAGAAGTGTTGAAGTTTTGCCAAAATATTGTTCCCCATCTGTAGGTTCTCTTTTCACTCTTTTGGTGAATTCTTTTGATGCACATAACTGCTTAGTTTTTAGGTAGTCCCAGTCATCTAGTCTGTCTTCTGCTGTTTGTTCTTTTTTAGTTATGTTTGATAGTGTGTCTTCTGCTGTTTGTTCATTTTTAGTTATGTTTGATAGTATATTTAGGCCATGTATTAGGGCCACTGTTTGACCCTATTTTATATTGGATGATCTTTTTAGTTTTAGGTTTTATATAGGTTTTTGACTCATCTGTGTTGGGTTTTGAATATGAATCTTGTAAGATTTTCCTCTTGATAGTGTCCCATGTAATTCTTAGGCTTTCTTTTTTTTCTGATTTTTCTTCTAACAGATTAGCATTAAGAGATTTGTTATCAATTTCACTAATTCTGTCTTCTGTTGGTTCATTTCTGCTCCTTTGCTCTTCCACTTCTTCTACCTCTGGAATTTTGATATTAATCTTCTGGATTTCTCTTGGCTGGTTTTGTATGATTTGTAATTTTCCATTTATTTTGTCAATTTGTTCTTCTATTTTTTTTTTTTAATTCTTCTAGAGGTTTGTCATGTTTTCCTTGATTTTCTCTATGATTTCCTTAGTGTTGTCTTTGTTTTCCTTAGCCTTTTTCTTAATCTGCTGAAAGGATCTAAGTATAAGTCTTTTGAATTCTTTATTAAGTAGTTACAACTGCATTTCTTACTCTGAAAAATTTTCTGCCCCCATAGGTTGGTCACTTGTTTGAGCCATCTTTGTGTCTGTGTATATGTGTGTGTTATTTGAAGTTGTCTATTATCTCTGAGACATGATGCTGTTATTGTATTAATTTGTTTATTGTATTTTGGTTTGCTTGCTCCTGATTTTTTGTTTTGTTTTGTTTTAATAGATACAGGCAATGGGGCAGTTATGCTACTCTGGTCATGAGTTTGGCAGCACTGGGATGCTCACTACCTACCACCAGGTCAACTGGTAGCAGTTACAGAGTGGACACAAGTCTCTAATAGTTGGTCATGCAGAATAGCTGAGGGCAGGTGTTAGCCAACAAATGCCATTGATCCAGTGGTACTGGAAATGGTGGTGGCACTTCCCCAATAGATGGTGAAGCAGGAGTGTCAGATATGCCTGGGTAGGTCACTGGCTCCCAACTGATGGTGGGGAAAAAAAGGAGGAAGACATGACAAAAAAAAAAAAAAAGTGAGAGGAGGGAAGGGGGAAGAATTAAGGAGAAGGAGAAAGAGATGGAAGTGGAGGACTGGGGTGGGTTCTGCTATGAAGGTGGCAGAGGGTGGGGTAACTGCTATACAGAGTAAGAAAAAAAAGGGAAGGAAAAACAAAAGAAGAAAACCAAGGTGTGGAGGAAGAGGGAAGAATTATGAAAGAATAAAAGAATAATAACTATTCTTTGCTCCATATTCTTCCTTGTTCATTGTTTTTGTTCTTCTCTTCCTCTAATTAGTACTTGATTTACTATAATTTCAGTAACTTTTAAACTATTTAATTATACCAATCAAAGTAATTGACTTTCCTTCATAAACTCTAATTAGTGAGGCCTTACTCCAGTTAAGTATCTGTTTTGTCTTCTATGATAAGAAAAGATTGTGATCTTTGATTTTGTGTTCATAAGTACACAGAGTAAAGCTCAGATTTTATACTTAATTATCCCACATATCCAATGTTGACATCTTCAATTATGATGTTCGATTGATCCGTTCAATGTTCAGTTCATCATATATACCACCTCAATGCCTCTTGTATATTTCTAACAATTGGTAGAAACGTACTCATTTTTTTTTTTCTTTTGTATAAGACTTCTGGGCAAAATTAGTGTATGTAATAAAGTGAGATATGGGAAAAAAGTAAAAAATTCAAATTAGCTAAATTGATTCTGAAGTTTAAATATGCAGTTGGGTTTTAAAGTATTAACTGAAAAATATTACTGGTGTTCAAGAAATGTTAGAAAAGTGAATTTGAAATGGAACCACCAAGGATAGTTGTGATCCAAGGTTTTTGTGTATGCTGAATTAATTGTGGAAACAATTAAGATGAAAATAACATTTAACATTGTGCACTTCTCTGTATATGACTATTTTTAAAATTGCACAAAATCTAATGATGAATAAGTAGTTCTTTGAACTTCATATTCTAGCTGTTTTGGTTACTTCCTTCAACACTAACAGTAAATACCACAAATGGGTGGCTTGAACAAACAGGATTTTATTCTCTTACAGTTTTGGAGGGTATAAGTCCAAGTTCAAAGTGTCAGCCTCTAGGGGCTGGGTGAAAGCTCCACAACCTTGAGCTTCAGCTGTGCCTCTTGCTCCCAGCTGAGTGAAGCTGGAAGATTGCTTCACTCAGGCAGCTGCTGGCTGCTGAGGCTGACAAACTCAAGGTCGATAAGTAAAAAGGCACAGTCCTAATATTACCAAACCACATAGCAGGCCATTCATTCAAGTCCATTAAGAGTCCCAAGATCAGCAAACAACATGGCAGGCTGCTGAATAATGACTTGGCTACATGCAGGATTCAAGCATGCCAAAAGCTACAGACCATTCCTAAAGCTTTTCCTTTAGGTAAAATGTAGCAGACCACATCCCTAAGGCAGCTATTCAGCCACTCACAGTAGATGCCACCGTAGAGTTGATTACCATCCTGATCATGGGGAATAACTACATCCATCTGCCCAGCCACTCAAAACTAGGCCCAGCCAAGCTGACACATAACCTTAACTACCACACTAGTATTTTAGCATTTTAATTTCTATAGTAATAAAAACAAAAATTACCCAGTTTTTTTTTAATTATATTAAAATTCCTTCACACATATGCATGATATTATAATACAGAGTAAAATTATAAATTCAGTAATTATAAAAAGACATTTAATAATGCCTTAATAAATCATAAATTCCATTACTAATTCGGAAAACATCTAGACATCCCCTGACAAAGAAGCACGTCATAGGGCAATAGTTCCCATTCAGTTGAGTTAGCACAGGCCCACTTTCAACTGCATTTTCTTCTATGGAAACCTGTAGTTTGCAATTTAAAAGGGTTTATAAGTGGCCAGAGCTTTCTTTAGTTTGTTTTTACCTTCCTTCCAGAAGTTATGTTAGGTAGGAGAGGCTTTTTGAAAGAGTAACTCCTAGGAAAGGAAAGCATAATTCATCTGCTTTCTATTTCAATTTGGGGGAAATACAAATATATAATGCCTTCTATACAGGAACATGATGAGTCAGAATCAATTCAATGACAGGGTTTGGATGGGGTTTTTATAATGGACCTAGTGAAGAAATTACCTGATTCAAACAATCTCTTCTTCTGTAGAATGACCCTATCTGCAGAGATGGATCCAGAAGGTACACACGTACCCTGTGACTTCACCTCCCTGAGTCAGCTGACTGGTTGGAGGCATACAGCAATTTGTTGCAGAACCAATTATGTTCTCTTTTCTGGTAACTTGAACCTTAGCAAAGCAGCAGAAACTTGGAGTCACTGATGTTAAGTCATGTTAATGGTGGCACTCTAGAGAAACAGTCCAGAAACTCCTGCTGCTCAGCTTCTCAAAGCCCTGCAGAATTGTCATTGTTTAATGCTTTCTTAGAGTCCACTAAATGCCTCCAGGCCACTGATAATATATATTCACATTTTTTGTTTAAACCAGCTCTAAGCCAAACCAACCCAAAACCAGACTCAGCGCCATTGACTTGGTTCTGACTAATAGTGACCCTACAGGATTTCAAGGTTGTAAATCTTTATGGAAAAGGACCATATCATCTTTCTCCTATGGAGCATCTGGTGGGTTTGAACCACCAACCTTTGGTTAGCAGCCAAATGCCTTACTACAGTGCCACCAGAACTCCTTATCTCAAGGCAGCATCTTTATTTAAAGTTAAAACATTAATTAACAACTATGTATGTGGGGTAAAAATTATTCTTCAGTATAGACAGTCCCCAGTTTACAAACATTCCAAAGTGAGTCTTTAAGTTGAATTTGTGAGTAAGTCAGAACAGGTGCATACAATTCTTATTTAGCCTTACTTTAGTGTAAGAAAAGGTTCAAAGCTTTGTCAATGGTTTAAAAGCTGCACCTTCAGCAAGTGAAAGTGATTGTGATAAGAGTTTGTTATGAACAAGGCTTCAAACCAGTTCGTTCTGGTTTGACCTTCTGCTATGCATTTGCATTTCTATTCCAGAAATACTGAATCAAAATCTACATTTTAATGAGATTTCCCAGGTGATTCTTATGTAAACTAAGAATCAGCTGGAGACCTGTAGGAATCACCTGAGGATCTTGTTAAACTGTAGATTCTGACTCAGTATATCTAGGGTGTTGTTGTTGTTATGTGCCTTCGAGGACCCGACTCATAGTGACCCCTCCTTGGGTTTCCAAGGCAGTATCACTACGGAAGTACAGAAGTAGATTGCCCCATCTTCCTTCTGAGGAGTGGCTGGTGGGTTTGAACCACCAGCCTTCTTGTTAGCAGTCCAGTGCCTTAGCCACTATGCTATCAGAGCTCCCATATCTAGGGTAGAAATGCAAATTCTTAGCAGGGATTGAAGGAGAATGAACCAGTTCAAAACCCTAGTTGAGTAAGGGGTTCAATCTTTTCTTAGTGAGGACAAAGTTACATGTCATTCAAAGGCAAGTAGGAGTTAACCCTAAATTGGATATAGCCCATGGACTTCTTGCATTATTGCTGAGGGCCAGGCATTAGGACAGAGAGGAGGTGATAAGATCTCAGTAGTCTGGAAGCTCCTTTGTATTCAAATATTGATGGTGGTTTTGGAGGTAGAAGTTAATCTCCTATGGCATTTCTCCCCTCCTTGCTCACATCCGGTACACTGGGAGAAAGGAGAGAAAAAAAAAGAGAGAGAGAGAGGGAAAAATTCAGATTGATTATCAAATACAATAATTAGAATGGTAAGTACAATAATTATGTTGGTAAAATATAAAAAAAATGTAAAGAATATAAGTTAAAAATAATAAGAAAAAGAAGTCATTTGGGAAGATGTAACTATGCAGTAATTTCAAGTGGTACAATGAAAATGTGGCAAAAGAGCATGAAGCAAGGAAAATACCTTGGACTTTATAAAAAATGAGCTGTAAATGGCCTCATATTGTAAAAGGTCAAGGCTCCATTTGTAAAAGGTCAGGCATTCATTCAGGATCCAGGGTCCTTAGGATCTGTACTTTCTGACACAGAAAGGCACTAGTTACCTGGCTGCAGTTTCTGGGCCACGGCTCATGTAATCAATCAGATGTTATTAAACCCCACTCCTTGAAGAAACTTTCTCACTCAGAGGTCATTGGAACTCAAGAACATCCTTAAAATACAAGATATTTTGAGAGAATTGCAGAACCTAGAGATGTTTAAACTGGAGAAGGCAAAAAAGTTGTGAGCAGGATAGGGAATCTTTAGGAATTTAAGGGCTGTTAAGTAAATTAATTGGCATAAGAGTCCAGAAGCCAAATTCAGCAGTTATATTAGGTTGGGAAAACATACTATTTCTACTAAAAAGATGTTAAATACACTATGCAATTTGTCTAGGTGCTGTGTTATTTCAATTTACCAGGAGAATTAGACACCAGGAAGAAGGGAAAATTACCATGAAATGGAAAACATCATTACAGAGGACAGGCATGTCGAGGAGGTATCTAAAGTAGCATTTACATGAATAAACATATTTTTATTAACACTGCCTCTTTCCAAATATAAAAAGGATTTCTTGTGGCTAGAAACAGCATTTGTATAAATTACTTAGAGGTTTTAAGTAAATTGTCATTTCAATGTAAGTTGCTAATGTAGGTAAACAAAAAATCAAACCCACTGTCATTGAGTCATTTCTGACTCTTAGTAACCCAGTTGCAACCTAGTAGGTTCAAACTGCTAGCCTTTTGGTTAGCAGCCAAATGAGTTAACTGTCCACCAGAGCTCCTCCAATGTAGGTACTCACTAAAAAAAATTAAAAAAAAAAAAAAGTTATGAGTCTAGGCTAAATTAACAAAACATAGTACTTATATTCCAGGAGGTGATGCCAGATCATATTCAAACTAGTAGATTCCATACAAAATCATTTAGCTGGGATTTATCCAATGGAGGAAAACCCAAGATAATAAAGAAAGTCAAAACTATGTCATATGAGGAAAGAATTTGGAAATCTAAAATGCTTCAGAGAAAATTTGAGGTAAAGGGAAATGTGAGAAGATGCACAATAGCTGCACTAGATATGACACAAGCAGAAGGTAGGTATTTGTACCCTGGGGGCGGCCAGGTAAGTGAGCAGGGTCGGGGAGACCAGGAAATGAGCAGAGCAGTTTGGAACAACTAAGGAAGACAAACTTGTCTGTCAATTTGTTGCACTGTGGTGGCTTGAGTGTTGCTGTGAGGCTGGATGCTACATCACTGGTGTTTCAAATGCCAGCAGAGTTACCCATGCTGGACAGATTTCAGTGGATGTTCCAAATTAAGACAGACTCAGAAGAAGGAAGAGACCATCCACTTCTCAAATAATTGGTCAGAGAAAACTTTATGAATAGCAGTGAAACAATGTCTGATATATTACTGGAAAACTTTATGAATAGCCTGGAAACATTGTGCAATACAGTGCTGGAGGAAGAGCCCCTCAGATCTGAAGCCCCTCAAAATAAGACTGAGAAAGAGCTGCTTCCTAAGAGCAGAGCCTATCTCAATGGTGTGGATAGAGTAAAGCTTTCAGGACCCATATTTACTGATGTAGGACATCTAAAGTTGAAAAGAAACAGCTACAAACATCCATTAATAATTGGAACATGGGATATATGAAGTATGAATCAAGGAAAATTGGAAATTGTCAAAAATAAAATGGAGCACATAAAGATCAATATGCTAGGCATTAGTGAGCTGAAATGGACTGGTTTTGGCCATTTTGAATCAGACAACCATATGACCTACTATTCTGGGAATGACAAATTGAAGAAGAATGGTGTGGTACTCATCATCACAAAAAATGTTTCAAGATCTATCCTGAAGTACAATGCTATCAGTGATAGGATAATATCCATATGCCCACAAGGAAGACTTGTTAATACTATCATTCAAATTTATGCAACAACCACCAAAGCCAAAGATGAGGAAATTGAAGATTTTTACCAACTTCCGCAGTCTGAAATTGACCAAACATGCAATCAAGATGTGGAAATTATCACTAGTGATTGGAATGCAAAAGTTGGAAACAAAGAAGAATCACCAGTAATTACAAAATATGGCATTGGTGATGGAAATGACACTGGAAACTGCATGATAGAATTTTGCAGGCTGGATTCAGAAGGGGACGTGGAACAATAGATATCATAGCTGATGTCAGATGGATCTTGGCTGAAAGCAAAGAATACCAGAAAGATGTTTACTTGTGTTTTATTGATTATGCAAAGACATTCAATTGTGTGGATCATAACAAATAGTGAATAACATTGAGAAGAATGGAAATTCCAGAACATTTAATTGTACTCATGAGGAACCTGTGCATCGACCAAGATGCTGTTCTTCAAACAGAACAAGGGGACACTCATGGTTTAAAATCTGGAAGGGAGTGTGTCAGGGTTGTCTCCTTTCGCAATACTAATTCAATATGTATACTGAGCAAATAATCTGAGAAACTAGACTATATGAAGAAAATCGTGGCATCAGGATTGGAAGAAGGCTCATTAACAACCTGAGATACACAGACAATATAACTTTGCTTGCTGAAAGTGAGGATGAGTTGGAGCACTTACTGATGAAGATTAAAGACTACAGTCTGCTGTATGGATTATACCTCAATATAAAGAAAACAAAAATCCTCACACCTGGACCAATAAGCAGCATCACGATAAATGGAGAGACTGAAGTTTTCAAAGACTTCATATTATTTAGTTCTACAATCAATGCCAATGGAAGCAGCAGTCAAGACATCAAAAGATGTATTGCACAGGGCAAATCTATTGCAAAAGATCTCTCTCAAGTGCTGAAGAGCAAAGATATCTCCTTGAAGACTAAGATGTGCCTAACCCAAGTCATGGTATTTTCAATAACCTCATATGCATGTGAGAGCTGGACAATGAATAAGGAAGACTAAAGAAGAGTTAAGAGTTGATGTTTTTGAGTTGTGGTGTTGGTGAAGAATGCTGAAAATACCACGGACTGCTAAAAGAACTAACAAATCTGTCCTCGAGGAAGTGTAGCCAGAATGCTCCTTGGAAGGAAGAATGGCCAGACTTTGTCTCACCTACTCTGGTCATGTTTTCAGAAGAGACCATTCTCTGGAGAAGGATGTCATGCCTTGGTAATGTGGAGGGTCAACAAATGAGGGGAAGGCCCTCAACAAGATGGATTGACACTGACTGCAACAATGGGCTCAGGTATAGTAGGGATCGTGGGTCTGGCACAAGACCAGGCAGTGTTTCGTTCTCTTGTACATAAGGTCACTATGAGGTGGAGATGACTTAACAGCACATAAGAACAACAACAACAACTTCCATAAAGATTTACAGCCTTGCAAACCCAATGGGGATCACTATGAGTTGGAATCAACTCGATGGCAGTAGTTGGTTTTCAGGGTTTGAATGCCTATTTAGGACCTTCTTAATGATATTCTGGTTATATCTGTCTGCCAGTTGGAATTTCTTTACTTAATGGGATTATAAAAATCTAACTACCACAGAAGTTTTATTTTTAAAAAATATGGCAGCGTGTATGAACATTCATATTGAAAGATACAGACAACTGACGAGAAAATTTCACAGAACTTACTTTCAGCAAATTGAGAATTAATCTGGTCTCAGAGAGAGAATATTTTAATTTATAAACGTAGATGCCAACAATGCCATGTACTCACACTCCCTGACCAACACATTCTCTGTCTACAGACAAGGCTCATGGGACCCCAAATGTTAATGAGAAGCTCTTTGCTAAACCTGGAATTTTCTCATAAAGAGTCATAATATTTGATATCTTGCCACTAAGACAGTCTATCACACTCATCTCCATAACACAAATATACAACACAGATATATACACAAGCCACTTGCACCAAACAGACCAATTCCTGTGGTCAAGACCCTCTTCTGTGATCTGTATTTTAATGGCAATTTCAAATTTTCCTTCAGGGCTCTCCTTTTTGTGTGTTTCTATGGCAGAAGAACCTCAAGGTGACACAGTCCATGTCAGTATTCTCAGACAGATTTCAGTCAAATTCCTATGGCAGGAGAGCCTCATAGCAATGCCCTTGAGACAGCAGCAAAAGTTGAGACCACGTCCTTTCCTCAGAAAGCCATTGTTTCTTCAGATTATTTTAGAGGCCCTAGTGAATACTGTTCTGTAGCTGGTTCTCAATCGTTTGACATCATTTTTACAAAAATATTTGCTGAAGCCCAGCTTCTCATGGGTACTCTGATAGGCACTAAACCATGAACATATCAAGAAGCCTTCCTTGCCAGGTGGGTGTCTATCTATGCTTGACTATCTCCTCCACAAATTGCAAGTTGCTTCTATTGTGAAAATATGCAAATGAAAGACTTTAAGATTGGAGAGAGTGGAGAAGCTCTGTTATGTTTCACCTTTACACACAGAGTTTGAGAAGATAATGGGCTCTGTACATAGAGCTGGCCTCTTGGGTAAGCAATTGGAATTTTAGCTGCAGAGTTTCCATGCAAGATCAGAGTTGAGAGTCAACACTTAAGTGATAAGGAAAAGGGAGCTCTGCCAGATGGGTTCACAGGTCTTATTTAATCCCCAGTGAAACCCAACAGTGTGAATACTGTTATCCCCAATTGAAAAATGGGGGCATGAACTCAGAGGTGACAGCACGCTTCAAGCCACACATTTAGAATTCAAACCCAGGTCTGTCTCACTCCAAAATCTATGCTTTCTGAATTTAACTATAGGATTGTGTGGTGGAATGGTAAGAAAGAGATAGCTGGCCTACAGCCCCAACCCTGCACCACTCATCACCCCATCACCAATTGCACCCACATGGGCACACCCAGGGGACACTGTTCAAGGAGGCTATTTAAAAGAGACCTTATCTTTCTTCATTTCTGTGGGTTAATTTTGCCCTGGGACTCTTTCTGAGGATGATCATTTTCATAGGATCTTTCTAAAAATAACATTATTTTCCTCAAGTAGAGATATTCCTTACTTATCTTAATCATAAGTTTCCATTCCTCAAAATGCAAGTTATCTCTCATGTTATTTTGGACTAAAAAAATCACAGAATTTTGCTCATAAAAGACCTCCAAGCCAAATAGAAAAAACAGAACAGCAAAAGGCCAGCGCTTATAAGCAGTGTCTGTGAGATTCTGCTAGTGCTACTACAGGAATATAAAGCCTGTGTTATATTTATATTTATATTTATATTTATATATTTATATACACACACACACACACACACAAACACCTCAGCCTGACAGAGACTCATTACATTATTCCACCTGTCAAGCGATGTGTAATAGTGATGAATCACCATTCTTCTGGCCCCTAAATAGAACAACTCAGAGTTTAGCTTGGAGTAGACAGAACAGAAGAAGAAAGCTACACCTGAATCAAAATGAATTTGCATGTCTGACCCACTTCACATGGCATCCTGCTGAGATATAATGAGGGTCTGCCAAGGGAAGAAGCAATGGATTCCCGAACATCTGACGAGGAACCCTGTGTGAATTCTGTCTCTTTGCTTTACTCTCTGCTTTTCTGTTGCTCTAGCATTAAGTAACTTCTTTGTGTTCTCTCCTACAAATATCTTCCTCCTAGGTTTCAATTTCTAATCATTTGTATCTGAACCATTTTTATATACCTACCAGGAAACAAAAACAAAGTAAACTCCATAGAGGTCTGCATACTTTTAACATTGACCAAAGAAAACTATCCTGAAATTTCAGCCATTGGTTTGCTTATAAATCTGTCATTTGGAATATAACCAATAAACTATCTTCCTTCTCATAGGCCAGTTATTTTTTGGTAGACCGCCCGTGAGTGAGGTAAACACATTAAGAGAGATAAACAAAAGAACACCTTAAAATCTAGATTTTAAAGTATCTTTAGTGACCTAAGGGAACTCTGGTGGCGTCATGCCTAAGGCATTTGACTGCTAACCAGAAGGCTGGCGGTTCAAACCCACCAGCCACTTCTCAGAAGGAAGGTTGGGCAATCTATTTCCACAACAATACTGTCTCAGAAACCCAAAAAGGGTCACTATGAGTCAGATCCGACTCGATGACAGTGAGTTTGGTTTGGTTTGGTTTAGTCACCTAAAGGAGCTCTGGTGGTAAAGTGATTAAGTGATAACCAAAAGGTCATTGGTTCAAATCCAACAGCCAGTTTATGAGAGAAAGAAGAGGCAGTCTTTTTCTATAAACATTCACAGCCTTGGAAATCCTAACGGGCAGTTCTACTCTCCCCATAGGGTCGCTATGAGTCAGAATCAATCCAGTGGCAGTGGGTTTGGTTTTAGTTTGGTTTAATCACCAAATCTCCTGGTCAGTTTTATCAGATTAATTTAATTCCTCCACATGAAAACTATTTTTTAAGTGTGAGTCGTAAAAATACATTTCAAATGCGATTATTTAAAACAAAAGCTGCTCCCACTTGAGAAAATATACATTGTTATGCACATCATAGGAAAGAAGTAATGAGACTATTAGAACATTATTCAATTGGGTCTTAAAGAAATTAGTACAAGAAAGACTTTCTACATATAATCCTATTTTTATTTGATATTAATAAATGAAATGAACATATATTCTATAAATGTATGAATTATTACACTGTAAAAAGTTAATTTAAAAACTTTTTAATTAATACTTACTTTCTTACAAAGTTTCAAGTGTCTGTATTTAACTTCCTTTTGAGGATAATTAGAATTAGCTAAAACCCAGTGATGTGTACTATAGGGCCTGAAAGCTCAAAATTACTCAATGTATTTTGTTATTTTTGTCTGGTTTGATGGGGCCACATGGTGGTGGTGATGGTGTTGGCTGGCTTCAAGTTGGCCCCCAATTCATGGCAGCCCTATGCACAATAGGATGGGATCATAGTGAGTCATAGGTTTGTGTTAGTTTGGAAGCTTCTCTGAGACCTGTTCCACATCACAGCAACACACAAGCCTCCAATGACAGACAAGTGGTGGCTGAGCTTGAGGTGCAGTGATTTGTCCTGCTGTTGGGGACCTCTCTTATCCCCCCCACGTGGGTCCCTGTGGCTGACTGTTCCTCTGTCTGGCTTCCTGTCTTTTAATCCCCTTTCTCCTGTTCTTCTGGCCTGCTTCTTTGGGCGTCCCTGAGTTTCCCCTCCTCACCTAATCCCTTCGGCTGATTGTTCTTCTCTTTGGCTCCCTGGGTTTTA
>NW_006921791.1:2081784-2118166 GCF_000298275.1 Orycteropus afer afer
TCAAGTATAGCAGGGATTGTGGGGCTGGCGCGGGATCGGGCAGTGTTTCGTTCTGCTGTGCATGGGGTCGCTATGAGTCGGAAACGACTCGACGACACTTAACAACAACAACAACAACAACACAAATACCATCACATGGTGGTGAGAGAAATACTTTTTACCAGAACAAGGTTGATCGGCCTTTTCCTTTACGTTACAAAGACTTCCTTACTTCCGTCCTTCTTACCCTCTCCCTGCTTTCCTTTTTTGGCTTTCTCTTTTTTAACATGTTGTTGTTGTTATTATGTGCCGTTGAGTCGGACCCGACTCATAGCAACCCCTCCTTGGGTTTCCGAGGCAGTATCACTATGGAAGTAGGATTGCCCAACCTTCCTTCCAAGGAGTGGCCGGTGGGTTTGAACCTCCAGCCTTCTGGTTAGCAGTCAAGTGCTTTAGCCACTATGCTACCAGAGCTCCCTTTTTTAACATAGGTATAGGTAAACATCTATGTCTTCCTCTATACCAAATGACACCAATTTTCATCAAACTGCTTAGCACTCACTGTAATTGCTCCTGCACACATCTGCCTAATAGGCAAATCAAGCAAAACCATGCTGCTGATTTTCTGAAGGGAATTCTTCTGCTATTACCCATTATGCCTGACTTTTCTGTTCCACTTGGTGGTTAGAAAAATAAGCTGGGATCACAATACCAACAGTAATCATGCCAAAAAAGGCTGGAAACCATCAGTTATCCTTCTTTGGATTCATTTTAATATTACTTCACTTTTAAGATTTTTTTGGTCTGACATCATCCCTCCTCCCCAATTTAAGAATGCTTGGTGGGAAAGAAGTTTTGTTTGGTTTTGTTTGGTTTGTTTCTTTTTGTTTTTGTTTTTTACCTAAGAAGTCCAGCCCAACTCACAGAATGGAATAAAAGTAATGCCTCATCCTACAGCTTCCTGATCCCTACACCTACTTTCTCCTTGCCTTCTCTGACAAGTGTGGAAGTGATGGATTTATCCTGCAGAAAGCTTTGAATATGTCTGTAGCTGGCTTCCTATTGGCATCTGTCCAGGGACCACAGGGAAGCCAATAGATATCCAAAGCAACTTTCCAAAAGGGAAAGTCAATGCCTTCTGCTGTCCTATGATGGTCTCTAATTCTACACAGCTCATTGACTATTTCTTAGGAGAAGCCTTCCCCTAGGCAAACCACTCAGAAGAGCTTTGGACATTGTAGTTGTAACAGTACAGAAGAGAAATTAGTCTCCTATGAGTATGAATTAATTCAAGGTATTTTTCTCCCTAAAGCAGTGTGGGATTAGTCATGTAAGGTATAAATTCCATTAACTGTAAGGTTGAAAAAGCTTAAGAATTTCAGGTGGTTTTTTATCTTCCCTTTGCTTTTGGATAGACCAAGTCTGAGATTTAAAACATTCAATAAACAAATTTGTGGTCAGTACTTGGAGACCACAAAGAAATATATTCCAAATTTTTATTTCTAATAAGAGAAAAGAGATTTACCTCAGAGAGTTAAAATTTCAAATCAGCCACAAATGGACCAGAACAGTGAAAGGCAAAATCACTAACAGAGAAGGACTCCTAGGTCCTAAAATATGATTTTAAATTTATCAAATTTGGTAGCATATCTATAGAAGGAGTACAACAATGTTAAAGGGTAAACATCAATTTTGAAAGTAAACAAAAAACAAAGTCTGGACTCAAATGTAGGTAGCCTTGTTCTTATCCTTGGTCTGCTTTGAGCAGAGGAAGGGTGGCACTTGACTTCAAGTATTTTTAATGTGCATCAATTACTGAGAGTTGAATGTAGAGTTGATCTGTTATGGTCAAAAAATATTTCACAAATACTCGTGCACACATTCATACCCCTAATACGAGATGACTGTAGTCAATTTCTAATGGAAAGCAACATGTGAGATACTTAATTTTTCATGTTCTGATTTCATGTTCAAAAATATCATTTTGCAAATGCATCTAATTTCTTATTTTCAAGAAGCTATTTACCTATTTCTGCCACAGATCACAAATTGCCCCAAGCAAGGACTCCAAAGACCTGAGTGTGTTATTAAGATATACAAATGAAAGGCTAGAAAAATATTAATAGCTTTCTTATTGTTTAACCTATCAAGAAGCAGGTACTATGTTAAGCAATGACTGGTCACTGGACTCCTGTCACTTACATTCTAGTGGAAATAACAGAAAATAAACAAATAAATGGGAAAATAAAAGATTGATCTATTGTGAACAGAAAGGAGCTCTGGTGGTTTCCCCTGGCCAATTATTTGAGAAGTGGATGAAATTTTCCTTCTTCTTAGTTTGTCTCAGTCTGCAAGCTGTGCACCCTGTGCACCCCACTGGGTTTGAAACTGGGCAGGTCAGCCACAAAGGAACTCTTTCAAGTGCTGAGGAGCAAGGATGTCTCCTTGAGGACTAAGGTGTGCCTGACACAAGCCATGATATTTTCAATCACCTCGTATGCTGGACAATGAATAAAGAAGACTGAAGAAGAGTTGATGATTTTGATTTGTGGTGCTGTTGAAGAATGCTGAAAGTACCATGATCTGCTAAAAGAACTAACAGATCTGTTCTGGAGGAAGTACAGCTGAAATGCTCCTTGGAAGTGAGAATGGCCAGACTTCATGTTGTCAGAAGGGACCATTCCCTGGAGAAGGATGTCATGCTCAAAAAGGTAGAGGGTCAATGAAAGAGGGGAAGGCCTTCAACAAGATGGATTGACATGGTGGCTGCAACAATGGGCTCAAGTATAGCAAAGATCATGGAGCTGGCACGGGATCGGGCAGTGTTTTATTCCGCTGTGCTTGAGGTCACTATGAGTTGGAAATGAATTGACAGCACCTAACAACAACAACTGGTGATGTAGTAGTTAAGGCATTTGGCTACTAACCAGAATCTCAGTGGTTCAAACCTACCAGTAGCCTTATAGAAGAAAGATGAGGCAGTCAGCTTTTATGAATATTTACTGCTTTGGAAACCCAGTGGGGGTTGCTATGAGTCCGAATCAAATCAATGCCTGTGAATTTAGTTTTCAGTCTTTGTGTTGTGAATAATACTATAAAAAAAACCATAAATCAGCACGAAGAGACCTTTCTAAGTAAGAAAGTTCAAAAAGACCTCTCTGGAAACACCCTACTTAAAGCAAGGTTTTAAAAGGGACTGTCAAGAGCATAGGATAGAATGTCTCAGACAGAAGACACAGTGTATACAGAGGCTCTGAGTTTCAAAAGAGCATGGCCTCTTCTAGGAAGACCAATCAAGATATAGTGACCATATGCCCCGGTTTGACCATTACAGTTCCAGTTTAAGTGTGTTGTTCTGAAATAGTTATGGATAGTACCTATTTTCACTCTGAAAAGTGCCCCCAATAGGACAATAGATCTTATGATCAAGGTAAATGCAATTGAAAGACAGTGAGTGAGTGTCACAAAATGAGATAAGAATGATGGAAGAAAACACCTAGTACAGGCCACAGTGAGTTCATTCATTCAATAGGAAACTTTTGAAGTAAGATAGACTTCTTTGAATTATCATGTATGATCATTATTTGACTTTCATGCATTGACTGTTTATACAACCCACAATTTCATTTATTATATGTTAATACTTTTAAACTACTTCTCAAATTCAACTGTAAGTTTTTATTAGCTGGGAGTAGTAGCCACCAGCTCCAGGCATAGGGGGAATGGCATCATCCAGATAAGGAGTGGAGCAAGCAAAACCAAGAGGAGGAGGCATAAAGAGGCAATGAAGGCAGAGCCCTTTCCCAAATGCCTAAAACTTCACATTAGATTGTTGCATTTTAAACAAGTTTTGAGCAGCTATTCACTTCCAGCCTGGAAGTAAGATGTGGAAAGTGTCTACAGCCATCATGTCCTTCCCTCAGCATTACTATGGTGTAGTTAAATGAGAAAAGGACCTTGATTTTTGTGAATGATATAAGTGAAAAGAAACAAAGTTGGGATGCCAAGACTGTGGAAAGGATGGGGAACTAGGGACACAACAACATTTATAAGCAAGAAGATATTTTTTTCAAGAATACCAAAACCTCAAGAGAAAAAAAATTTGAAAAGCATATCATAATTACAGAGGGAAATTTTGTGTGGAAGAAGATAGAATGGATAAATTGGTGGTTTGCCATGAATGTAGCCTAAATGTTCAGTTAAACTTTGCAAACTAGTTGACTCAGCATGGGATTTTTAAGGGAAATTTGGTGTGCAAATAGAGAAAGTTGATCAGTCTGCTTAGGCTTTGGATACTAGGATGAAACAAGAAACACGCTTTCCTTAGGGTTATTCAGGTGGTAGTGGTAATAAACCTGTGGGGTAAGCAGGTGGACAAGTTGAGTGGGCTTTTGTTATGAGGGAAAAATTGAAAAGTATTATTTGCAAGAAATATCACTTGACCCAGCCATTCCATTACTAGGTATATATCCAAAAGAAGTGAGAGCCATGACAAGAACAGACATATGCACACCCATGTTCATTGCAACACTATTTACAATAGCAAAAAGTTGTAAACAAACTAGGTGTCCATCAGCTGAGAACTGGATTACCAAACTGTGGTATATACACACAATGGAATAATACGCAACTCTAAAGTAGAATCTGCAAATCATCACCTAATATGCAAGAACTTGGAGGACATTATACTGAGTGAAATAAGTCAGTCACAGAAGGACAAATATTGTATTAGTCTGTTATTGTAATAGTCAAGGAAACGTTTATCTGTGGAAGGTCATTTTCTTTGTTGGTTACCAGGGGTGGGAGGGGAGGGGAGGGAACACTGTTACATAGGTAGACATAAGTATTGATTTAGGTGAAGAGAAGGGCAATGTACCAAATGTGAGTGATCAGCATGCTGGCATTGAGGAAGAGGAAGACATAGAGAGGTACATGGGAGGTGCAGACAAGGATGAACCCTTTTGCACATACAGTCCTGCATTGTCAGTGAAGGCAAACACGAATATACAGGTGGATAGATGGGTAGACAGGCTGAACTATGAGGTATGTGTGTGCAACAGGGAGTGTACCCAAGATCATGTATAGGGTTGGTAGACAATGATTCTACAAGTGTATGTGCATGTTCTGTAAGAACTCCCAGGTGTATAGTAGAGCTGACAAGGGACAAGGTTGTAGTCACTTCTTGGTCACAGCCAGCTACCAGAAGAACTGAGTAGTTGAACCAGTGGGCTGGGGACCATAGTCACAGGGGACATCAAGCTCAATTGCCATAGCATACTACACAAAACATTGTTCCACCTCCTACTTTGGCAAGTAGTGACTGGGATCTTAAAAGCTTGCAAGCAGCCATCTATATGCAATGATGAGTCTCTCCTCATCCAGAGCAAAGAAAAATGAAGAAAACCAAAGATTCATGGAAATGATTAGTCCTTGTGACTGGTACACCATGTGATCCTCAGCCTATATGACTATGAGACCAGAAGAACTAGATGGTGCCTGGCTACCACTGTCAACCACTCAGAGAGGGATCTATGTAGGAGATCCTGGATAGAGAGGGAGAACAATGTGGAACAAAACTCAAAATCATTTGGAAAAAGAAAAGGAGACAAGATTTGCTGGTCTGATAGAGCCTGGTGGAACCACTGAGACTATGGCCCCTAGCTGCCCTCAGGTCTGGAATTGAACCCACACCTGTGGCTTCCAGCCAAATAAAAGACAGGCATAAGAGGTGAACATGTACCTGAGGGAGATACATCCCTTGGAAAGAACAATCATGGGAGAAAGAAGGACTGTTTATGCACAGGGAGACAGTTCAGGGGGCAGGAGTACCTGAAGGGATAGGCACAAAGAAGAGGTAACTATCAGGAGGAAGTGGGAGGGGAGGTGTTGCATTGTGGTAAACTGTCAATGTCATCAGACAATGTGTCTGTGAGCTGCTGTATGGAAAGTGAATTTTCTCTGTAAACTTTCACCCAAATCACACACAAAAAAACAGATCTAAGAATATATCTGGAAAAAAAAAAAAAAGTATTATTTGCAGGAAGATTATAGTTAAGATTTTAGTGACAAATAATGCATTGACAAGGACAAAGTGGATTAAAGTGTTCTTGCTTTTGAGTATGAAGGCAAAATGGGGAATTATGAGTCACAGCAAGACTACGTGAAAGTGTTTGAAGGATAATTTGGTAGAGATAAACAAGCCAAATATGCCCTTGACTGTGATTGTCAGGAGAAATTCCAGATGCATGAATCCAAAAAAAAAAAAAAAACTAATTCAAAGAATTTAGCATATAATATGAGGCACAGAAAGAATAAGAATCTTTCCATCTTTGAAAATGCTACAAAAGTGTCCTCTACTTATGAGAAGACTGTTCCTGTGGAAACTAAGTAACAAACCTAGTAATATGAGAGCTAACTTTGAAAATCTTTCTAAGAAGACAGATGGGAGGCAGAAAAAAAGAGATCATAAAAGACAGCTAAGGAAAAGAAAAAACAGCAAAAGAGAAGTCAGAAGAAAACTAGAAGAGCAAGCCAGGGTTAGAAGAAAACTAGCAAGCTAGCCCTGCATCTGTCACAGCACAGCCAGTTGAAGAGAGGCCACCCTGAAGCAGGAGCAGATTACTCAATCATGGGCTTACCTGTGCTTACTTACTCATCTATAGTGAAGAATTTCACAGGCTTACCTTGCTTACTAGGTAGTCTGTCCCTGCCAGAGACTGTACATTTGAAAAGAAGCTTTGATTCTGTAGGATGGTGCTGTGGAGTTTGGAGAGAGAAAATCACTAGCCATACCTAGAAGCAGAATAGTAAGGTAAAAAAAAAAATGTGAAATTGTTCACTACAGATTAATAAGTAAGAACAAATCAGCCCATGTTACCTTGCTTACTGAGTAATCCAACACTGTCCTAAAGCCCTGTCAATGAGGATACAGCTCCACTCAAAACAGAGCTAGCAAGGCCCCAGCACCACCCACTCCACTAGAGCCTGTACACTAACTGGAGAATGCAGACAGACAAGAGATAGTCACCAGCAGGATCTGGGGTATGCCTAAGAAGTAGAAGTTACAGATACGCCTGCCCTCTGTGGAGCAGAGGAAAATATCTATGACAATTATGAAAATGACCTTGAAATTACAATAGCCCTCTGTGATTATTAGGCTGCAGATGATGATGAATTTCATTTGTTCCTAATGACATTATTCCAAACATTGAAATGACTGATGATAGTGATGTGATATGATGTTTGTAAAGGCAGATGCAGCCTCTTCCAAGTGAACTATGCAGAGCTTTGGCCAAAGAAAGGGTCATGTTGTATTTAAGGCTTAATGCAAGACTTTGCAACCTTGATTGCTACAATATAATCCATACCTTTTTCAAAGAGTGAGGAAGGGAATATTTATTTGTGTGTGTGTGTGCACATACATATTTATGTGTGTATGTATGTCTAAATATATATGTACAGTACCTAACACCAATATATATTTATATACACATACACACACATATAACGTTCATATTTACCTGTTAAAAAATTAGCATAGCATGCTTTTAAAAATTCCTTGTGGGTTGATGGCACAGTTGGCCAAAAAACATAAAACACATGTGTGATTTACATAGAAATGCAGTAATACTTTTGATGATGCTTTTCAAATGTTATGTGACAGAATTTGCATTAGTCATTGTTTAAGATATTTTCTTTTATTACCAAATTGACAGACTATCACAGGAAGCCATTCCACCGACCGTTAGTACTCTTGAGGTAAATAACCCATGTTGAAATCATATATGGAAGCAATCAGGATCCCCTCCTCCATGACCAATCTCCATGAATATTTATAGTTGTTCATGGCAGCATAAATTAAAAGAACTCTTTTGGAAAGACAGGAAAGCTATACATACGTATTTTGTGTGTTCTCTGATCTACTTTTAGTTAGGAATTTACACTGAGGCAAAATTAATGAAGATGAAAAATTTATGTACAGGAAGGCAGTGTTATGATATGATAGGACCAGTAAAGCCACAGAGATGTTAAGAATGATTAATTATCCAAGGTAAGGAATTCTGTCTTGTGTCTCAATATTTGAAGGAATATGGAAGGGGCTAAAAAAAAAAAAAAAAAACCAAACTCACTGTCACTGAGTCGATTCAAATCATAGCAACCCCTCCTTGGGTTTCTGAGGCAGTATCTCTACAGAAGTAGATTGCCCAATCTTCCTTCCGAGAGTAGCTGGTGGGTTTGAACCACCAGTCTTCTGGTTAGCAGTCAAATGCCTTAGGCACTGTGCTACCAGAGCCCCCAGAAGGGGCTAAGTGTGAGGTTTTTAAAATCAAGGCTAATAGCTAGAAAATATAGCAATTTAAGTACTGATGGGAAAGACTTCTCACACTTGTAAGTTAAATCTCTTAATATTTTTTTATGAGTTTTAGGTAAATTTCTCTTTCTTCCCTTGCAAAAGACACCAGTCTTTCTTATGTGCTTCTTTTCTAGGATTGTCCTCATCCTTCCACACCTCCCCTGATAACACAGTGTCCAGGTCGGCCCTGCTCTTGCCTCCCCCAGGACAGTATCTCCTATGTTTCCAGATTTGAACTAGGGGCTTTAATGATTAAGTTGAAGATAGTGTTGGGTTAACTTAATTTTGAATATCAATTGGATGAATCACATGGCAATGAGGAAAGTGAATAAATCCTTATTGTCATCTGTATCACATGTGTGTTTGTAAGTTGTGTTTAAAAAACTGTAATTCAGATGCAGAAAAACAGATGTGTTCTTTGTTGTAAAGTACAAGAAGCTTTTTGTTTTTTTCCTGTCAAGGGAATAATGCTATTTTTCCCAAAATACTATATTAAATTATGCTTAAACTTGATTGACTTTATGGACGTATGAGATGAAAATGAGTTGTCAGTGTTCCTACCAAAGACACTACTAGTAGCAGTTCACACACATGTTAATTCTATGTTTTCTTTCCACTGATGATCATAATATCATGGCTTTGCTTACCCAGTTGCTAATGGGAAACCTCATCTTGTAAGAAAACAGAATTGTGGAATAAAATTGTGCATAAGCCCTAAGCTGTTCAAGTATCTTTACCAAATATCATGTAGAAATGTCTCAATTGTCTAGGACATCCCTTAATGAATGTGATCTATTTGTTATCTGTCCTGATATGCATATCTGTAGAATAATTGCTTTGTATATATTAGGTTGGTTTGTAAATTAACTATTCAGAATTAACCTTTGATCCACTTTAACATTAAAAATATATTAAACTAGTACATGGTGACTATTCTTGCAACCAACTTACTCAGTTTCTCTGTGTTTGTCAATAAAGTATTGCTTATACAGTTGGTTTTTCTGTTGCATTTAACCCTTATTATTTAAAACTTCAAGAAAACTGTCAAGTGGTGATTTTGATTAGCCAAAATGGTTGATACTGGTAAGATATGATGTTAGGCTCTGAGAGTCTCTAGATATGATTTTTTTTTTTTTTTTTGCTTTCAAATATTTAAATAAATCAGTTCATACAGTAATTATGGGGGAAAAATTGAATATTTGAACAAATGCAAAGGGAAAGCCTTATATCTTGGTAAATGTGATAAAAATGTAGGGAAATCTGCTAATAGGATTTGTAGATACCCATTTTTCTATTAAGTATTAGGAACATATGAATGGCTAATACATTTTTAAGCAATATTTAAACTCAACTAAAAATATCAAAGACATGCGGTGTATTAATTCTAAGTCCTGGTGGTCTAAAGTGAGGTCAAGACTTTCATTCTTCTTAGTGATCAAAGAATAGGAACATTCAATCAACAATAAGAAACCATTTAAACTTATTAAATTTAAAGTATCACAATAGCAATATTAAAAATAGTAATAAGTCATGATGCTAATAAGATTGAACTGGAATGTTTATTTATAGTTGTTCATGGCAGCATAAATTAAAAGAACTCTTTTGGAAAGACAGGAAAGCTATACATACATATTTTGTGTGTTCTCTGACTTATTTTTAGTTAGGAATTTACACTGAGGCAAAATTACTGAAGATGAAAAATTTATGTACAGGAAGGCAGTGTTATGATACAATAGGACAGAAATGGAAAGAACCCAGTGTCCTACATCAGAAGAATGACTAATTATTAATATCAACTCAGTGTGTTATAATATAACCATTAAAATACATTTGAATATAAAAGAGTCACACTCCAGATTGCTTAAATGATAAAAGGAGCACAATTAAATAAAATTACGTCCAAATTAAAAATATCTTATGCAAACATGAAAAAAAAAAATTAAGATCAGTTTGGTAATGGAAATATGTCTTTTAATTTTCTCCATAGTTATTGTATTTTATGAATGAATTTGTTTAATAATTAAAAATATGACAAAATATAATGAAGCAAGAATAGGATTGAGCATGGTGATTAATAGAGCACTTTTATGGGTTAGAATGGGTGTTTCTAATCATTAAATCTTAGCTCACATCATCTTTATCTGACATTATTTTCATCTGACACTGAGGAAAATTACATACCACACGATAAATTAACTGACAAAAATCATAACCTTTCAAGGGAATGTTGTGAGTGAAGATACTTGAAGAGATTCTCAAAAGCCACCTGAGGCTACTTAACCTGATACAAATTCAGGAAGGAAGCATCCCTGATATTTAAATATTCACTGTCAAATGCAAAGGTAAAATTGCATGTGTTTGATGGGCTCTTGTAGGTTCTTATGAGTAATGACAGTAAGAACTGCATGTGTATTTATCAACAGGACACATTCAGATGTTGAATCTGCACTGGCAGTCACACAGAGAGAGAAAAAAATAACTTCCCAGTTGACATGTGGAAAATGTCAGGAAATTAAGATTTCACAAGACAGCATTTTGACTCAGGACACAAAGAAGGTGGGTTTACAACTGACCCTATTTAGGCTTACAGAATATCACTGATTTCTATTTAAGACCCAGGAAGTCATTTTTTAAATAACATGTATTTGTGGTGGTGGTGGTGATGGTGGTGACTGGTGCCCTAGAGTCAGGTCCAAACCATAGCAACTCCATGTGAAACAGAAGGAAAAAAAAAAAAAAAAACACTGCCCAGCCCTACACCATCCTCAAAATCATTGTTATGTTTGAGCTCAATGCTGCAGCCACTGTGTCAATCCATCTCGTTGAGGGTCTTCCTCTTTTTCACTGACCCTCTGCATTGCCAAGCATCAAGCCCTTCTGCAGGGGAGTGGCCCCTCCTAATAACATGTCTAAAGTATCTTCACTTCTCAGAACCATTCTGACTATATTTTCTGCAAAAACAGATTTGTTATTTTGGCAGTCTATGGGAGCTCTGGTAGGATAGTGGCTAAGACACTTGCCTGCTAACCAGACAGCTGGCGGTTCAAACCCACCAGCCACTCCTCGGAAGGAGGGTTGGGCAATCCTACTTCCATAGTGATACTGCCTCGGAAACCCAAGGAGGGGTCTCTATGAGTCGGGTTTGACTCGACGGCACATAACAACAACAATAACATGGTATATTCAATATTCTTTGCCAACTCCACACTTCAAATGCATTAATTCCTCTTTGGTCTTCTTTCTTCATCATCTAGATTTCACATGTATATAAGGCCACTGAAAATATCATCGCATCTGTCACACATGCATTAGTCTTCAAAGTGACATCTTTGCTTTTTAAAACTTTAAGGAGGTATTTTGCAGCAGACTTGCCCAATGTGATATGCCCTTTGACTTCTTGACTGCTGCTTCTGTGGCCATTGATTGTGGATCCAAGTTAAATGAAATCCTCGGCAACTTCAGTCTTTTCTCTGTTTATCATGATGTTATGTATTGGATTTTTTATGAGGATTTTTATTTTCTTTATATTGAGGTATAATCCATACTGAAGCCTATAGTATTTGATTTTCATCAGCAAGTGCTTCAAGTCCTCTTCACTTTCAGCAAGCAAGGTCATGTTATTTGCATATAGCAAGTTGATAATGAGTCTTCCTCCTATCCTGAAGTCTTATTTATCCCCTATTATTTGCTCAGCATACAGACTGAATAAGTGAAAGTATACAATCCAGATGCAACACCTTTCCTGATTTTAAACCATGCAATATCCCCTTGCTCTGTTTGAAAACCTGCCTCTTTGTCCATGTACATGTCCTGTGCAATATTATCCATAATTTGTTATGGTCAACATAGTCAAATGCTTTGTATAGTCAATCAAGCACAGGCAAACATATTTCTAGTATTCTCTGCTTTCAGCCAAGAGCCATCCAACATCAATAATGATATCCCTCTTTCCATCTCCTATTCTGAATAAGGCTCAGATTTCTGGTATTTCCCTTTTGATGTACAACTGCAACCCTTTTTTAAATTATTTTCGGCAAAAATTTAATTGTGTGTGAGATTGTTCAATAATTTCCTCATTCTTTTGGATAACTTTTCTCTGAAATGAACACAAATATGGATCTCTTTCAATCTGTTGACCAGGTAACTGTCTTCCAAATTTCTTGGCATAGGGGAGTGAGTGCTTCCAGCATTACATTCATTTGTTGAATTACCTCAGTTGGTATTCCATCAATTCCTGGAGCCTTGTTTTTCACCAATGTCTTCGGTGCAACTTGGACTTCTTCATTCAGTACCATTAGTTCTTAATCATATGCCACCTCCTGAAATGGCTGAACATTGACCAATTTTTTTGTTTGTTTGTTTGATAGAGTGACTCTGTGTATACCTTCCATCTTCTTTTGGTGCTTTCTGCATCATTCATAATTTTGCCCATAGAATCAATCCCTCAATATCACAACTCAAGGCTTGAATTTTTTCTTTAGTTGTTTCAGCTTGAGAAATGCTGAATGTGTTCTTCCCTTTTGGTTTTCTAATTCCAGGTCTATACACATTTCATTATAATTCTTTGTCTTCTTGAGGTGCTCTTTTATTTCATAATTTCTTCTATTCTGCTCAGCTACTAAGAGGAAGTTCCTAAGTCTTTTCTGAAATCCATTTTTGTGTTTTCTTTCTTCCCTATCTTCTTAATGCCTTTCTGGTTCTTCATGCACAATATCCATGATGTCATTTCATAACTCATCTGGTCCTCAGTCATTAGTATTCAATGCCTCAAATCTGTTCTTGAGATGTTCTCTAAATTTAGGTAGAATATACTCAATGTTGAATTTGGGCTCTCAGGGACTTGTTTCTATTTTTTTCAGCTTCAACATGAACTTACATAGGAGCAATTAATAGTCCGTTATGCATTTGGCTCCCTGATGATATTGAGTTTCTCTCTTGTCTCTTTCCAGAGATACAATCTATTTGACTCATGTGTATTTCATCTAGTGAGGTACACGCATATATTGTCACCTTTAAAGTTATTGGAGAAAAAAGGTATTTCCAATGAATATGTCATTGGTCTTGCAAAATTCTATTATATGGTCTCCTGTGTCATTTCTGTCACCATGACCTCATTTTCCAACTTTTGATCCTTTTTCATTGTTTCCAACTTTCACATTCCAATCAGCAGTAATTATCAATGCATCTTTATTGTATGTTGATCACTTTCAGACTTTAGAAGTTGGTAAAAATTTTCAATTTTTTCATCTTTGGCTTTAGTAGTTGGTGCATAAAATTGAATAATAGTCAATTTAACTGATCTTCCTTGTAGGTATATAGATATTACCCCATTACTGAGAGCATTGTACTTCAAGATAGATTTTAAAATGTTCTTTTTGACAATGGATGTTACACTATTCCTCTTCAATTTGTCATTCCTGGCATAGTAGACCATATTACTGACCAATTCAAAATGGTCAATATTAGTCCTTTTCACCTCACTAATGCCTGGGATATCAATCTTCAAGCATTCTATTTCATTTCTGATGATCTACTTTTCCTATATTCATAAGTCATACATTGTATGTGCCAATTATTAATGAATGCTTGCAGCTGTTTCTTCTAATTTTGAGTCATGCTATGTCAGCTAATGAAGGTCCTAAATGCTTTACTCCATTCACATCAATAGGTCACTTCTACTTTGAAAGGCAGCTCTTCCTACCTTATTTTGAGTGCTTTTCAACCGATGGGCCTCATCATCCAGCAATATATGCTCTCCATAAAGTTTTCAGTGACCATTTCTTTCAGAAGTAGATAACCAGTTCCTTTCCTAGTCTGTTTTAGTCTGGAAGCTTTGCTGAAACCTGTCCACCATGGGTGATCCTGCTTGTATTTGAAATACTAATGGAATAGCTCCCAGTATCGTAGCAACACACAAGCCACCATAGTACATAGTACAGCAGTGTAATTGTACATATGCCTTTTTCTATATTGCCTTTTAATATGTTGTTCTCATTCCTTTTGGTAACTTCTTCTTGTTTGTTTCACATGCAAATTGTGTTTATAATAGAATGACAGTCTTTCAAAATTTTAACCTGCCTTTTAAAAAAAATGGAGTCCTTGGGTGGTGCAAAGGATTAATGAGCTTGGCTCCTAATCAAAAGATTGGTGGTTCAGTCCGCCCAGAGGTGCCTAGGAAGAAAAGCTTGGCTATCTTCTTACAAAAAGCCAGCCGCTGAAAACTCTAGAGTATGGTTCCTCTCTGACATATACAACAATGTCATTAGTTGAAATCAATTTGACAGAAACTACTAGAGCAAAGTTGTCAGGGATTTAATTTTACTTGGATCCACAATTAACACTCATGGAAGCAGCAGTCAAGAAATCAGATGACATATTGCACTGGGCAAATTTGCTGCTAAAGACCTCTTTAAAGTGTTAAATAACAAAGATATCATTTTGAAGACTAAGGTATGCCAGACCCAAGCCTTGGTATGTTCATAGCCTCCCTCATATGCATGTGAAAGCTGGACAATTTTTCTGGTTACCTAGTGCCTCTATGACAAGAAATATACCAGAAATGGAATGGATTAAACAAATAGGAGTTTATTCATACAGTTTGGAGGCTTTAAGTCCCAGTTCAAAGTGCCAAGCTCTAGGGGCTGGGTGAAAGCCCATCAGCCTTGGGATTCAGCTCTGCCTCCAGCTCCTGGCCCACTGGAACTAGAGGCTTTTCTTCACTCAGCTGCTGGCAGCTGAGGCTCAGAAGCCCAAGGTTGACAATAAAATGAACAGTTCTGATGTTACCAAACCACACGGCAGTCCATTAATTTAAGTCTATTGTAAGTCCCAATGTTGGCTGAGCATGGCAGGCTGCTGAACAATGACACAGCTATATGCAGGGTCCAAGCATGCCATAAGCTAGAGACTATCCCCAAGGCTTCTCCTTATATACGGGAAGCAGACCACATCCCAAAGGCAACTACCCAGCTGCTTGTGGTAGATCTCACCATGGAGTTGATTGCCAGTCTCATCATGGGGAGTAACTACCACCAGCTAGCTGCCCAGCCATGCAACCAGGCCCAGCCAAGTTGACACACAAACATAACTACCACAACAATGAATTGGGAAGACCGAAAAAGAATTGATGCACTTGAATTGTGATGTTGGCCAAAGAATACTGAAAAGGCCATGGACTGCCAGAGAAACAAATAGATCTTGCCTATAAGACATGCAGCCAGAATGCTGCATGGAAGCAAGAATGGCCTATTTTGGTCATATTGTCAGAAGGGACTGACCATTACCTGGAGAAGGATATCATGCTTGGTAGAGTGTCAGTGAAGAGGGCGAAAATCTTCAACAGAATGGATTGACTACAACGATGGGCTCAGGCATAGCAAGAATTATAAGGATGGCACAGGTCTGGGCATTTTTTCATTCTGTTTTATGTAAGGTCACTATCAATTAGAGCTGACTCAATGTATCATGACAACAACAACAGTCGGTTTGTTTTAAAAAGTATAAAACATAGATATTAATAGATAGAATCAATAAACTAGACTGAAAGGAATGAAAATTTCATTCACTTGCATGAACCAGTTTCAAAACTGAAGACTGCCTTTCAGGCATTTGTTTCAACAATCTCTAGTTTGATGATTGTAATACTGAAAGATAATTAACTAGAAACCGAAAGAAAGTATTAAATTTTAAAATTTGCTTTAAAAAAAGGAATAATTCCAATCAGTGTGGAAAAAAATCAGTGTCTAAGATTGTATTTTATCATTTTCACCTAATATGGATCACCACAAGTGATATATTAAAAAAAAATTTTCTATACATTAGGAGGCCTATCCAAAATTTAAAAGATCTACTTACTCGTGTGACAGTCATTGTTAAGGCAAAGCTAAAATTTTCATAGCCTTGCAGACAAGTAGAGCCCTGTGGGCCTTCTGATAGCAGAGTAAAATTAGTCTGCACATCTGCCATCAAAGAATGGAGCCTAAAATACCCCAACCTGCATGTGAGGAGTCTTTGCCCAATTTAAATGCAAAAACTGGTGACCTTGTCCAACCACTCCAAGGGCCACATTTTAACTCAGCATTTAATTAGTCTGACTGACATCCCAGAACAAAGGAGCTATTTTCTGTTTATCTATTTGCCAGCAGGGATTTTTTGCTGAATGTGCTTTCTCTCTCTTAGGATCCTGCCTCTGGATCACAAAGCCTTCTCTACAAGTAGGAACTTATGCTCCTTTCGAAGGCCCAACATTAGTTAAGTGTGGACCCAGCTCATACACACAAACAAATAATAAATATTGGAGTCAGAAACTTCCTTAACAGCATGATAAGAAAGAAGAATGTTTTATCTCATCGCTGGCCCTTTGTTAAAGTAACTACTGTTTCAGGTCTTTCTATCTTGTATAAAGTATGCTGCTAGTGAAGCAGGCAAAAGTGAAACATTATTAGTATTTGTTTTGAGTTTTCACAAGAGAATGATTATGTGAAATGATAGGACACTTAAACATGATCAAATGGCATAATTAGGGCAAAATGACTGGGAAATTAAATATTTCAAATAGTTTCATCTTTCAAAATTCATTAGTAAGACTGTTTCCAAATGAAGATGAACCTAGGTATATTTACTAGTTATAATAAAGGACAGATGAACAAATACTATCACCCTATTTGTCTCGCCTTTTTGTTCTTGATTTGTTCCTCCTGGGAGGTGGGGGTTGCCATAGGAATATATTTACATATCACATACATTTATAAACTTTTTTCTCTAATCAAACAAACAGGAAAACATTATTTTCACATATGATAGTATCTCAGTTTTTAGTAACATGCCAATTTTAGTATTTCCCCTTCTCCTATTATTCCTATTCTTTCCTCCAAAACTTTCTTATCTTAGTAGCCAGTTTCTCTTGAGATCTTAAAACAAGCTTCAGCATTTTGCATCCTCCTTGCTATCTCCTCAGTGGCATCACTAGGAGTGTGGAGGTGGGGTGCAGACAGCACCGGGTGACACAGCCAGTGGAGATGACACCAAAATAACTCTACAAAATTTTTGTGCAGTGTTTCAGTACATTTTTTTTATTCCTGTAATTAGTTATAACAACAAAAACATTTTTCCTAAGCCCAGCTTAAAAAGCAACACCAAACAAAACCCACTGCTATCCAGTCAGTTCCCATTCTTAGTGACCCACATTGGGATTCTAAGGCTGTAAGTCTTTACAGGAGTAGACTAACCCATCTTCCTTCTGCAGAGTGGCTGGTGGGTTTGTACCGCCAACCTTCTGGTTAGCAGTCAAATATCTTAGGCACTGCTTCACCAGAGCTCCTTACATGTATTGATATACCTACAAGGCTAAAACTCTATGCTAATTTAATTGTTGAACCTTCCATCACACTCCAGTCAGAGCTGTCATTACTACCTAATTATAATGGTGCTTCAAATCACCTGGTTTTGTCTGTGCATGCTATAAGCACATGCAGTTATTTTCATTGTTGTCATTGTTTTTAGTCATCAATTTTGTCAAATTTTCTGGTGTTTTGGCTACAATACTGTGGTAATTAGTATTTGTGAACCTATACCAATAACTTCTTTGCGAATGAAGTAGTAATTAAAGGAAAAAAGGGCTTTTGTTCAGTTATTAATAATGTTGTAACTAATAATGTTATAATCCAACGTGGAGATATTTTACAGAACACTTTTGTTGTTAGTATTCATATATGCTAAGAAATATTACATTTAAGCAATTTACAACTGTATCACATTTTTTCTATTCCTTAAATTGATAATAAACACTACTAAGGATTCTGTATGGTCTGATATGGGAAGAGGTCCATTGGGAGGGGTGACATCATGAGTTACCCCACTGGGTGACACCAACCCTAGTGATATTACTGTACCTCCCCACATGCATTTATGTTGGGAGACCTGCATCTTGTTCTTCCTTCTCCCCTTGCCTTTGGATAAATTTCATGGTTTCCTGGATGGCCAGCAGAAGGAGTGTAATTTTTCCCGAGAGAAAGGTAAGAATGTTAAGGACCCAAAAAGTGAACTAATTTGTCTCATCAACCAGGAATCTACTGACAAAATGAGAGGCTGAACTGAGATCTGCTTTCCAGTCTTGTTTTTGCCCCATCATCATGTCTTCTCTCACCTGTTGTAACCCAATCTGATTGTTCTTTGATGGACCACCTCTTTCCTACACGTGTGTAGACTTGGTGGAGCTGTTTATCAAATCAACCATATAAAATAGCTAATATTATTAACCTTATTTTGCATTTATAGTAGAAGTTGAGTAATTTGCCAAATATTACATAGCTAACAGTGTTAGAGAAGGAATTTCATTCTAGGAGGTCTTTAACAATGAATTATACCCATCACTTGTAGAAATATCCTTTCTGCACTAAAACAAAACACAAATAGATTTATCTGACTGGAATTGCTATTATACAGCTAAAGAGTAGTTACTAACTCATAGACAAAGACATGCTAGCTAGGCAATGCTTAATAATCAGCACCAAAGAAGGAGATCAATGACACAGGAAATCTGTGAAATTTTTGCTTCAAGACTTCTCATATATTGTTGTTGTTGTTGTGGGAGCTCTGGTGGTGTAGTGCCTTAGGCATTTGACTGCTAACCAGAAGGTTGGTGGTTCAAACCCACCAGCTACTCCTCAGAAGGAAGATTGGGCAATCTACTTCTGTAGAGATACTGCCTCGGAAACAAAAGGAGGGGTTGCTATGAGTTAAATCGACTCTACAACAGTGAGTTTGATTTTGTTTGTTTATTTGTTAAGTGCCATGAAGTTGATTCCAATGTGACAGAGTAGAAGTGCCCCACAGAGTTTCCAAGGCTATAATCTTTATGAAGAGTTAAAGAGCAATGATATCATTTGGAAGACTAAGGTGCGCCTACCCCAAGCCATGGTATTTTCAGTCTCCTCATAAGCATGTGAAAGCTGGACAGTGAATAAGGAAGACTGGAGAAGAGTTGATGCCTTTGAATTGTGGTGTTGGTGAAGAATACTTAAAGTACTGACAGAAGAACAAACAAATCTCTCTTGGTATAAGTGCAGCCAGAAAGCTCCTTAGAAGCAAGAATGGACAGACTTTATCTCACCTACTTTGGTCAGGTTGTCAAATGGGACCAGACCCTGGAGAAGGACATAATGTTTGGTAAAGTGGAGGGTCAGAGAAAAAGGGGAAAGCCCTCAACAAGATGGATTGACACAGTGACTGCAACGACTGGCTCAAGCATCACAAGCGTTGTGAGGATGGTGCAGGACCAAGTAGTGTTTCGTTCTATTGTATGTAGGGTCTCTATGAGGTGGAATCAACTGAACAGCATCTAACAACACCAGTTGTTATGAAAGCAGATTACCAGGTCTTTCTCCTGTAGAGACGTTGTGTGGTTTTGAACCATCAACTTTTCAGTTAGCAACTTAGCCATTGTGCCATAACTGTGGTGTTATATGAATCCCTGAGTGATGCAAGCAATTACCATGCTTGTCTGCTAACCAAAAGGTTGGCAGTGCAAATCCACCCAGAGGTGCCTTGGGAAAAAGGCCTGGTAATCTAATTTTGAAAAATCAGCCACTGAAAACCCTATGGAACACAGCTGTACTCTGACACACATGGGGTAACCATGAGTCAGGGTTGGCTTGACAGCAACTGAGTGAAAGTATTATATAGAGAAAATATATTTTATTTTTGTAACCTAAACATGTTATATTGCTGTTTTCTTACTAGTGCTAGATCATCCTATTTTGTATGCTGAAAGTGTTGGTTTTTTTAGCATAAACCATTAATGATTTAGTGATTAAACCAATATTAAAGATATCCTGGCAAAAGTGTATTGATCATATAACCATCATACCCAATTAGGGCACATAACTTGGTTTCTGGAGAGGAGAAACCTTTCCATCAGAAGGTGAGGGAAGACAGAGTGAAGTACACATTACAAAATTCATTACTACCCAGCTCTGGGACATGAAGTATGACAGGCTTTGAGTCCCTGAATAATTTTTGCTAGTGAAACAAAGGGATTAGAATAACATTAACTGGCAAGTAGCTTTAACCTCTTCTCCTTTTAAGCCTCTTGCCATCATCAACAACCAATAAACAATCTAGTGTCTTGGCCCAACTGCTTGTACTGTTTTTTCCCTGTAGAATTTTAATTTGTTCCTATATATCTTTTGGATTTTTGTATGCTTGTATTGTGTCTTATAAGTTGTGTTAATGAACAATTAAGTAACCAAAAGGAATAGCCTATAGTATAAAAGTACCAGAATTAAACGTTGGTGGCTCACAATCTTGATAATCCTTAACATAAGCAGCTTGACATGCCTTGACATTTGCATGCCATCAGTTTGTATGCTCACTGGGAGTTAGTTTTGGGGTAGTAGTTATTTTGCTGGTACAGTAATTTGGGTTGATCTGGATGCCAGGATTTGCAGTAATTTAGCTGAATCTTGATATATTTTTAAAAACCTAAATTTAGAAGACTATTTTCCCTGTGCCAAGTATCTAGGGAGTTGATCAACTTCCATTTCAGACCTTCCTGCTTCTGTTACTTTAGCAATACATTTTTATCATTTTTATTATTTCTGTTTCCATATTCATAGAGGAATAACCATGCCACTTGGCAATGAATTTGGCCTGTTACTAAGGTAATTGGCATCATGTGATATTAGTAACAGAAGCCTTGGTTGCACAGTGGTTAAGCACTCAGCTGCTAACCAAAAGTTTGGCAGTTTGAACCTAGCAACTGCTCCACAGAAGGATGAGGCAGTTTGCTTCTGTAAAGATTGATAATCTTTAAAACTCTATGGGGCAGTTCTACTTTACCCTACATGGTCGCAGTGAGTTCCAACGGACTCCACAACAATGGGTTTAATATTAGCACTGGAAGTCATTCCAAAGATTACTTTAGGCAACTCCTTGATTTTTATAGAGGAAATAGCTGGGATATGAATTATTTAAAGTTACACAGCTAATTAAAGTTCAAAGAGAGGTGAAAACATAGTCCATTTTTAATGGGACTACTTTGTGTTTATCATCTCCACTCCAAAACCTAAATGATCTAAAATTGTATTTGCTATTTGGATTGTATCTTTTTCTTATTTGAATCTTTGGCTACTTATTATTAACTGTCTGGTCAATTGATCAAATTTATGCCACTCTTTGCCTTATATTATTCATCATATATAAACACATAGATCTAGCAGTCACCTGGGAACAAGGAATCTGAATTGACTGGCTCCTACAAGTCGTGAATATACCAGCCAACATACCTCATGCACAGTCACTGCCCATCCGTCAGAGGAGGCTTGCATGCTACGGAATTGAATCCGTTTCAGAAGACCTTCCAGACTAAGATGGACTGGGAAGAAAGGTCTGGAAACCTACTTCTGAAAATCATCCAGTGAAAACCCTGTGAATTACAGTGGTTTGAATCACAATCAACCATGGGGTATGGTGCAGAACTGAGCAGTGTCTCATTCTGTTGTGCAAGGGGTTGCCACAAATCAGGGGCCAACTCAAGGGCAGCCAACAATATGAAGAAGTCATGAATATCTCCCTTAGGATGTAATTTCTGAGTGAGTTGGCCTTTTCTTAGTGAAAAAGAAAACAGGGAGAACTTTATTCCAGCAATGCCATAGCTTTCCATTTTCCACTAGCACCACCTTCTGGGTGATTTGGGAAATAAGCCTGTTTTTAACCAAAATCGATTGTGTTTTTCTGACCTCGCATGCTAATTTGTTTAACAGAAAGGTCTTTTTATATGTCTATTTCATCCCAATGTTCTTGATTTGTACCTTGTACATGGGCACCTCTTTATTTTACCTGTGTTTTTTTTTTCTGTTTGTTTGTTTTGAAGTTAAATATCACCACTTTCTCATTCAGCTGTGAAACTGAAGAACCTTATATCCTGTGGGCTTATGGAGCTCCAGAATAAGTTTTCTGAATTTCAAAATATCAGCTAAAAGGTGCACACCACTCTCAGCAGCAGATTTACAGATGCTTTTGCAAAAGCCGTTGATTCGAATAAGAATGCATAAGTAGACCGACCTACTCTTTCTTTCCTTAATTAACCCAAGCACCTGCTTACAGTAGACAGGCTGTGAGGAGTGCTGAAAAGAAAGGACAACAGCCAGAATAGTACTGTAATTCCCTAGCACCTATATGCAAACAAATCTCAGAAAATGATTTTACTTTGACTTATGACCTGCAAGAACACCAAACCCTTCATTGAAATGATACTATTTTCAAGTAGAATGGACTTGCATATAAGATCAAGAGTTTTCTCTATGGAAGATTTGTTTGTACAGCCTTGACCTTCAGAAACACACCATTTCTCCCTGGTAACTGATAGCTATGTCAGCAACATTGAACACAGAAGCAAGAAATTGTCTTTTGAATGAAAATAAATAAATACAGGGATGAAGTATATTTTGAAACCCTATCAGTAAACACTGGGAGTCTGGAGAGTAGGTAACAGTCTTATAATTCATGATTTCTTACAGCCAAGAATGTAATCTCCAATTAGGAGTACTCGAAGTGAAGGGAGGGAGTTCTGGTAGTGTAGTGCCTAAGGCACTGTATTGCTAACCAGAAGGTTGGCGGTTCAAACCCGCCAGCCACTCCTCGGAAGGAAGATGGGACAATCTCCTTCTGTAGTGATACTGCCTCAGAAAGCCAAGGAGGGCTCACTATGAGTCGGGTCCAACTAGATGGCACATAACAACAACAACAAGTGAAGGGAAGAAGGAAGGTGGAAGGACTTGGGCACATTCTTGGGTTTCCCTTTCTAGTCTTTGATTACTGCATTGCTCAAATAATTTCTTTTAAAAGGATCAGCCCAAGACTAGTCCCTATGAGGCAGGGATTAAAGATGTCTCAAGTCCAACCTTTCTAATTCCTGTATCACTCTATCATCTCTAACGTCAACTCCATCTCCTCCCTTCAGTACTCTCCCTCCTGTCCTTGGGTTTCATATTTCCCTGTAATGTCTCACCAAACTCACAAGCTACCAAGGAAATGGCTTATGTGGTGGTGGAAACTGGGAGACTAATAAGTCCCAAGTCCATGAGTAGGTCTGGAAGATTCTCCTCACTCGCATGGTTGCAGGGGCTGGCAAACCCAAATCGGTGGGTCAGATGACCAGGTGCTTTCTCAAGTCTCAGGGGGAGATGATGATGAACCAAATGAAGGACCACAGGAACAGAGCAAATTTCCTAGAATATTCACATATATTCTCCCAAGGAAGTTCAAGGTGGTGACTTGAGTCACACCCTCCAACAAGGTGAGACTCAAGATACATCCCACCCTGAACAAGCATAGAGACTAGGATTTAGAATACATCACAAAATAGAAGACTATGGCTAGAAGGGCCATATTATGCAATTTGCTACAGTGCATGCATCTATTAGTTTCTTGTGGCTGCTATAACAAAGCATCACAAACTTGGTGGGTTAAAACAATATAAATTTATTCTATCTCAGTTCTGGATGCTAGAAGTGTGAAATAAGCATCATTGGACCAAAATAAATAGATCAATAAGGCTTTGATCCTTCTGGATGCTCTAAGAAATAATTCCTTCCTTGCTTTTTCCAGAAGCTGCCTACATCCCTTGGCTTGTGGCTGCAATATCCAATCTCTGCCTCTGATTTCTCATCATCTTCTCTTCTGTTTTTGGTCATAAACTCTCCCTCTGCCTCTCTTAATTTAATCACATCTCCAAGAACTTCCTATATAAGGTAGCATTCACAGATTCAAGGCTTTCACAGGTGTATAATTTTTATGGTGGGAGACATTTTTCAGCCTAACACACTGCCATAAACTAACTTCCTTTAATAAAATCTCAAATTTCAACTTTACCTTTAGATAGTTTAAATAACCATAATACATTAAGAGAAGAATAGAAACTTCAATCAGTAACTATGAAATTCTGTGACTGTGATATAAGAAAAGCATTGTGTACCATAAGAATATACAGTGAAACCTGAAAGAGCCAGAATTTGACAAGACACCCTTGTTTTCCTGGTCTGGCAGGTTGTTCACTTTTCACAGGCTGCTTACTTCTTTTCAATCACTCTGTTAAGAAGCTGTCTCATTAACACCCAGTGGGTTTTCCTTCTCTGATAAGTTCTGGCTTACACGGGCTTTACTGTATATGTATATCTCTAATATTTATTGTCTTTCTCTTTTGCTAAATACTAAACCCCACAAAGGCAGAATCCCTATTTCAATCAGTATGGTATACATAACTCCTCTCTTAGTATCTGGCACATAGTAGGTATTCAGTCCAATTTATTTAATTTTTAAAAAAATGAATGAATTAATAAATGGGTGAATGGATAGATGGAGGGGTGAATGAATGAGTGAAAGTTCAACAGGACTCACATCTTACAGAGTTCATTTGCTGGTACAAATAGTTAAAGGCTACTAACTAAAAGGTGGGAAATTCAAGTCCATCAGGAGGCACCTTGGAAGAAAGGATTAGCAATCTACTTAAAAAAATGCAGCCATTGAAAACTTAACGGAACACCACTGAGCCACTTGGGGTCTCCATGAATCAGGATTGACTTGATGTCAACTGATACTGGTCATATGCTGAAGATAATGCTTTTCAGAAGAGGTCATACCTAAAAGCCATGCTAAAGTGATAAACATCTAACGCCACACACTTCTGTGGAGTCAGATCCGACTCATAGCGACCCCTCCTTGGGTTTCCCAGGTAGTATCACTACGGAAGTAGATTGCCCAATCTTCCTTCCGGGGAGTGGCTGGTGGGTTTGAACCACCATTCTTTTGATTAGCAGTCAAATGCCTCAGACACTATGCCACCAGCAGACATCTATGTGGTATTGATTTAAAGAAACCAAAAATTCCAAGTTACCTAAAGCCTAAAATTTTTAAATCAGAGCTTTCTTCCTGTGACTTAAATATGGACTGTCTCTTGAAAGACTGAAAACAATTTTGACATAATTTAAAGATGTAGATTCATTACCATTTTAGCCTAGCTCATTGTCTCGACCACAAAATGCACCTTCTTCTTACTCTATACCCTCTGAATGATAGTTTCATGGCTTCAAGTAAATTCACAGTATGTCAAAATTGTTAGAAATATGAGAAACTGACCACACTCTCTCTACTTCATTTTACAGAGGATTTTCAGGTAGACTAAATATGATGCCAGTCAAATGAAGGGAAATAAACCCCAAGAAGAAGTACACAAAGAAGAAAATAGTACTTACTGGATCTGTGATGGACTAATTAAGGGTAGATATTTTTAGCCAAATTATATTTAAAAAAAAAAAAAAATCCACTACATCGAGTCAATTCTGACTCATAGTGACCCTTCCTTGGGTTTCTGAGGTGGTATCTCTATGGAAGTAGATTACCCAGTCTTCCTTCTGAGGAGTGTCTGGGGGATGTGAAACACCAGCCTTCTGGTTAGCAGTCAAATTGATAGAGGCAGATAGAAACAATCATCACTATGTCGGGATGAATTCATCTCCAACTCCACCCCTCCATCCCTCCCTTGCCCACATGTGTGTCAAAGAGCAATTAAGAAGAAAAAAAAAAAAAGGTTAATTGGAGACAAGTTGTATTTCTTAGTAGGAACCAACGAACAGACACAAAGAGCTAATGTGAATTTTTTTACTTGAATGGTTTGTACAGATGATTGTTTGTTTCTGACATTCTAGCCCCGAACTCTGACTACTTGGGAGAGTTATGTACAATTTGAAAACTAGCATTCATCCGTGCTCAGAAAACTGGGTCTCATTCTGTGATAGAGGCTGAAAGAAGCCAAACGTGCCATTCAATAGTGGGGGATCTAGAAGCACATCATCTTACTGTGGAAAAGCTGGAGATTTACTGAGGGGCTGGGTGAAGAGTCACTGCCTGAACACCTTGATGAGAGATTAGAGGAAGGGGACAAACCTGAGGAGGGTGAAGAAACATTTGAAATCCTACTTGTGGAAGTACACTTCTTAGAACAGGCCAAGGGAATGTCTCTATTACCTGAAATGTTTTCCTACAAATGATACCAATTCATAGAGAATTTGTATATCAACTTTGAAGTAAATATCTACTAGGGGAAATAGATGACCACATATATTTCCCCTAGTAGATATTTACTGGTGTCTTAGGTTCTTAAAGCTGCCATAACAAAATACCATAAAGGGGATGGTCTAAAAGAAGAGAAATTTATTGTCTCTCAGCTCTGGAGGCTGAAAGTCCAAATCAGGGTATTGGCATGTTGATTCCTTTCTAACGTCTCTGAGAGGAGGACTGTTCTGATGTCCAGTGGTCATCTTTCATGTTTCTTGACTTGTATCTTCACATGGCATCTTCCCTCTGTGTGTCTTTGTGTCTGCTCTCCTCTTTTATAAGACACTAAATAGATGGTATTAGGCCTACACTACTAAATAGGTGGTATGAGCTTTTTTTAACCTAACAACATCCAAGGGACCCGATTTCCAAACAAGGTCAAATTTACAGGTACAGAAGTTAGGATTTTAACATACTTTTTGCGGGCATAATTTAATAACAGCTGGTGACACTGTATTATATAATAACTGTACTTTATAAATAAAAATTGAAGCAAAAAGACAATAGTATACCCAGTAGAAAAGAGTTGAAGCCAACATCCAATTTGAGTCCCTTTCTTTAACATCCACTAGAGAAAAACAGCTGAATATGTCATGCGCAATGTCATGGAATAGTAATAACCAAGTAGCTTCTCTTTGGATGAAAGAACATTTTGATTCTATAAAATTATTATATAAGAAGAGTGAGAATTTTAAATATAAAGAAAGACAATGATCAATCAATAAAATTTTAGAAAAATAGAAAAGCGCTTCTTTGTAATTTGACTTTAGCAAAATTGTTGATAGATTGTACATGTATTATTTTCTTTCCAGATGCCTCTTAGGCCCTAACTGGTAAATGTTGTTGTACCAGAGTATTCCTTAAATAGTTATTTAATTTGATTTTAATTTGAGAAAGAACATTTTGTATCTGTGGATGCAGTGCCAAAAATTGTCAAAAATAAAAATAAAAGCTCCGTCAAAAAATGTGTAATTAAAATTTTCACAACAACTAAATACATCTGAGACTTTTAATTTTTATTGTATTTCACTTTGTAATGCCTTTAGGTAAAGGAAAATTTCTTTTGTTGCCTTCTGTGAAGCCAATGAAAATTCTTTTGCACATCTTATATTTTCTACAAATGAGTTTTAATCTATTTTGATTAATCAGGTTTGAGTAAGGCAAAAAATTAGGAACAGTAACTGATCTCTGAATTTTATGTCTGCCCAGTTAGTTCCCATGCAAATAAGAAGGTGAAAACCAATGAACTACACAAACTTAACTTTCCTTAAAAAACTTATTGCCAAATATTAGAAGATGACTCTTAGCCTACCAATACACCTGAAGAAAATCACAAATATCATCAGACTGTAGTGAAATTTCCAACAAGGTATTTTCTAAATGGATCATATGATACATATTTTAATTTCAACCCACACTTAAAGGCAATGGTGTTATTCATTACATAATGACATATGTGTTGTACTAAAGAATCAAATGTCTAAGGGTTTACCTCCTCACCTTTGCTGAAGTTTACAGTCCTTTGTATCTTTTGGGCTAATATTGCAGCAAACATCAAGAACTTTCAGACAGTAAATTGGCATCCAAAGAACAATTTAAAAACAAAAAAAAGAACTTTCAGAGTAAATCTACGATGCAGGTGAGATGTGATTTTTATCAGTTTATACATCATAAACAGAATCAGGTGTGCTCAAGTGGATCTTTGGTGAAAGAGAGTCTACACTTTGCAAAATAAAAATGACAGAGCAGTGAGGTTTTATATCAGAGGTAACCCGCTCACATTCATTTGTTTGATTTGCCAGTCCTAAGTTATTCTCACAATTAGTTACTCAGATTACAGAACAAGTCTTGAAGAATAGCTTATTCCTTGCTAGGTCATGAGAGAATAGACATATGAAGATAGACACAAATATTAACATTTCTCCTACAGCACCACACTAATGTCTGCGTCATAACTATCTGGAATGCAGGTAGCTACACAAGAATTTTCTCTTAAGCTATTCATTATACTATTTGTTGTTGTTGGTGTTGTTGTTGTTATCTGCCATCAAGTCAGCCTCTACTCATAGCGACCCCTCCTTGGGTTTCCGAGGCAGTATCATTACAGAAGTAGGATTACCCAACCTTCCTTCCGAGGAGTGGCTGGTGGGTTTGAACCGCCAGCCTTCTGGTTAGTAGTCAAGTGCCTTAGGCACTATGCTACCAGAGCTCCTTCATTATACTATACTAAATGATTTTCTACATTCTTAATATGTATGTTACATTTTTAAAAAAATTGTAAATGAGAAAGAAGGATGAGATATTCCTATCTACTACCTGGAAGAAAAGTCTAGGAATATATTGCATAAGGTAGAGAAATATAGATTGTCTGCTCGCATTTGTAAAGAGAAAGATGAAGAGAAGTAGAAGGGAGAGTCATCTTCCTAAATAGGTTAGTAATAATTTTATGAACATAGATTTCTATTTTAAAAACTAAAATACAAGTTGTTAACACCAGTTATCCACTGGTTATCTGAGAAAGAAAAGGGGTATAACTGAGCAAAAATAATAAAGAAAGTTAGAAACTAATAAAAGAGACAAATACACATTGTATACTATTAAGTGAAAGAATATAAAATTTTTATTCAATTGATGCAAATACTTCAAGTTTTACACTATAAAAAACTAAGAGGTAAAATATGCACATTTAGAAAATGTGGTTGTGGGAATTCTTTCTTTGTCTCAATGTAGATTTTTAAAAATAAAGGTGAAAATCATGCTATTTCTTTAAAGTAGCCAAAATAAAATCTTCGCTCTCAAATAACATGCTGATTTGTGAAGACTATATACTGAACGGTCATGACCAAGAGCTGTGGAAACTTCTATTTTTGTCAGAATCTTAAAGTCCCCAGACCCAGCTATGAACAGTTGCACTGGCTTTCTGACCACACTGCACTGAGATATTTCATTTTAATATTAACTCAAAGCTTGGAAAATTATTTGCCAACTTAACCCCCGTGGCCTTATCATATATTGAACAGAATTGAGCTAGAGATGGATCTGAGGGCTCTGTAGATTCTATAACTAAATAGCAAGCTTAGATTTTCTAAGTACTCATTGAGATCTATGTTCTAACAAACCACCTCCACTCCAAGATATGCTGTCAAGGTTAACAGTATCATAAGAAATGGAAATGTTTAAGAAAGAAGGAGTTGCCCTGCTCACTCCATCTGTCTGTTGTTACCTGGATGGAGAACATGTATCTTTTATTGAGTATACAGGCACACTCAAATTCTTGAGCCAAGAAATTGTCAGGTTGACAGCCTGTAACGATCCATCTCGATAATTAATTGAAAGTTGAAGCAGTCAAGAGTCAATAGATGTGCATGTTTGCACTTCTGGATCAAAGCCTGGTTAGGAGGTTATTTCTGAGAAAAATAATTCATGCCTAATAGGAGCTCTACAGAGTTTTAAAAGAGGAAAGTAAAAGGATCAAACTTAATAGACATGGTCTGATCTGACAAGAGATGGTAAGGAAATTTTTTTACTAGGTAAATTAATTATTTCTAAACCTTCAATGTTAATTAGGACTTAGAAACAGGATTTTATTTCTAATGTCCTTAGTGACATAAATGTATAAATGTTTTAAATTTTATTATTCAAGGAAAATATCTTTCAGATAAATTTTCTCCAACTGAGCCTATTTTTTCCCTTTTCTTTGAATCTATGTGTTTTGATTATCTAGTGTCACTCTAACAGAAATACCACAGGTGGATGGTTTGAACAAACAGGGATTTTCTCTTACAGTTTAAGAGGCTAGACATCTGAGTTCAAAGTGACAGCTCTAGGGGCTGGGTGAAGGCTCCTCGATCTTGGGCTTCAGCTCTGCTTCTTGCTCCCAGCCCACTGAGCTGGACGCTTCTCTTAAATCAGGCAGCTGCTGGCTACTGAAGCTGACAAATCCAAAATCTACAAGTGAAATGGCAGTCAGAAGATTATCAAACAACACGGCAAGCCACTACTTTAAGTCCAGAAGCAGTCCTAAGATCAGCAGGGCCAGCATGGCAGATTGCTGAATGAAGACTCAGCTAAATGCAGGTTTCATGCATGCCAAAAAGCTCAGAGACCTTTCTCAAGCTATCTCCTTATATACTGGAAGCAGACCACATCACTCAGGCAGCTACTCAGCTGCTCCAGTAGATTCCACCATGGAGTTGATTACCTGTCTTATCACAGGAAATAACTACATCCAGCTGCCCAGACACCAGAAATTAGACCCAGCCAAGCTGACATGTAACCTTAACTACTACACTATGTTTCTTCCTTTACTTTCTTTCTTCCTTCCTCCTTCCTTCCCTCCTTCTCTCTCTTTCTCTCTCTCTCCTTTCTTTCTTTTTTCCTCTTTCTTCCCTCCTTCCTTTCTCCCTCCCTCTCTTCTTCTCTCCTTTTTCTTCCTTTCTTTCCTCGCTTTTCTTTTTTTGAAGTCCAGGCAAGTTCCCCCTTTTCCATGAATCCTCTCTACTCTCTTCAGCCATTCTAGCCTCTCCTCTGTTCACTTTTATACCAACATTATATTACCAATGGCTAATGTTTAATCAGTTTTGTGACACAGATGGTTGCATATTTCCTCCCTAAAAATTAAGATTATGGCAAAAATTCAAAATTACTTCTGTGGCTAACATTATAATGAAGCAATTTAATGAGATAATATATGCAAATAAATTAGTACAACAGCTGTTCAAAAAGTACTAATTCCTCCCTAATTAGAACCAAGTTTTTTTGAGGTCAGAAATGGAAGAACACTGAAGCATACGTAGGGAAGGGCAAGTAAGCCTCAGCAGAGGAAGAGTCTAAAGACAAGGACTGGTGAGCACACATGTTCTACAAAGCAACCTTATGCTTTGTGGCATCATTTTATATCACACCTCCAACCCAGCCAGGCAAATAGTAAATATTAATAAAAGTTCATTGAAAGAATGCGAACTGCCACAGCATAATCCTATCAACCTCCCCTTCATCCTGTTCCTCTCAACATGCCCAATGTCTCATATTTCTGCAGCTGAAAGGATAGATCCTCCTCCTTTAATTTGTTTGTGCCTTTTATCAATCCCTATCTTAGAGCACTTATCTTTTCCTAAATTGTACACTTCCCTTTGTGCAAATGGCATTACTTATCTTCCAGCTTGTAAGCTCCTTGAGGTCAGAGTCTAGCTTGATCCACCAATGAACTAACAGAAGTTTCACATTCTAGAGTCAGACCTACTGGCTCCGTGACTTTGAATAAGGCTTTTTTTAAGTTCTATTTTTCCTACAGAGTGTTGTTTAGGGGTTTTATCCATTGAGTCAGATCCGATTCGAAAGCAGTGGGTTTTGTTTGGTTTTGGTATCCACACTGTGTGAATGGAAAGCCTGTGTCCAGAATTTCATAATTAATAAATAACAGATCTGGTGCTGGAAAATGGGAGAGAGAAAGGAAGAAGGGAAAAAGAATTAGAAGAGGAAGAGGCAAGAATTAGAATTAGAAGAGAAGAAGACAAGAAAATAAAGGAAAGGAAGAGAGAAAGAGAAAATTTTTCTTTAAGGAAAAGCAGGTGCTATGATACATGAGCAAGAAAACAGGCTAGACTTTGAGGTTTTAATAGTGTTTACGACCTGAGCTGCAAGAAGTCCTAGAGATCATGGGGCAGGTGGCTTACAAATTGCTTATTTCTCCTCTGACCCAACTCCTAAATCTCCAAAAATCTGCCTCAGAAATTGGGAAAGAGGAAGGTGGTATGAAACAAAAAAAAAAACTCACTGCCATCGAGACGGTCCCAACTCAGCAACCCCTCCTAGGGTTTCCAAGGCAGTATCACTAGAGAAGTAGTGCCCAACCTTCCTTCTGAGGAGTGGTTGGTGAGTTTGAACTGCCAGCCTTCTGGTTAGTAGTCAAATGCCTTAGGCATTATACCACCAGAGCTCCCAAATAGGCCAATCGTGCCAGAGGGCCATATGCTTTGCTCTCAATTCAATCAGATCAATTTTCCCGTTTGTAAGATTTGGTTTTTAATATTTGGTTTGGTACAAACAACAGTAAAGCTTAATTAATAAAGAAGGCCAGATTTGAGCATTGTCAAAAAAAAAAAAAACTCACTGCCATCAAGTTGATTCCAACTCATAGGGTTCCCTGAGTTTCCGAGGCAGTAAATTTTTATGGAAGCAGATTGCCCCATCTTCCTCCACGAAACAGCTGATGGGTTTGAACCACTATCCTTCTGGTGAGCAGTCAAATGCTTAGGCACTGCGCCACCAGAGCTCATTAAGGAGCTAGCTGTATGGGATCAAATTGACAATAGCAATTTGCAAAGTTAGATGAGAAGTGGTCAGTGATTTTATGTTAATGAGGGAGAAACTTTCAATGTCTGTGAATTGTACATGTAGGAATTGTTGAATTTTTGTTTTGCTGTGCATATTTTCCATAGAAATTAATTATATAATAAGTAAATACAAGAAAAGAAGAGATGTGGTTTGATTACAAAAGAGTGGGAGACTCTGATGCTCAAAATGAAGTTTTTAAAGTATTTATGGACTCTAATCCCGACCTCTGTCAGATGAGGGATTTTTGAGCAAGGATTCGGATCCATTCTCTAAGTGACACAACATGTTAGTGGTGGGCTGAGAAAGCTGGGCTTTCATTTTGGTGGTTCCCAAATATAGGAGGCCTTACTAGCATCTGAAACAGCTGTCTGGTGCCACCTTGTGGTTTCTTTTGCCTGTTCTCAAAAAGGAGAATTAAAATAAGTTTATTCTTTCCTGACAGTGCTTCAGTGTCTCTGTTTTATATAGGAGCGGACACTTATTTAATTGTTTCTACAGTAAGACACCTCATAGAGCCTATTTCATCGTAAATTTCTCTAATTGTTGGTGGAAATAAAAAAAGATGCTTTGGGAAGAGAAATGTTCATTTGACAAATGAAATGTTTATGATAAATTCCCACCTTATTTCTAAAAGTATCTGAAGATACGAAACCAATTTAAGGAGCTCTGGTAGCATAGTGCCTAAGGCATTTGACAGCTAACCAGAAGGCTGGCGGTTCAAACCCACCAGTCACTCCTCGGAAGGAAGGTTGCGCAATCTACTTCCATAGTGATACTGCCTCGGAAACCCAAGGAGGGGTCGCTATGAGTCGGGCCGACTCCAGGGCACATAACAACAACAACAAACCAATTTAAGACAATAAATACTGTTTGAAAAAGTTGTCCTATTGGCCTTCCTGCAATGGGAGAGTAACAGCAAATGAACAATGTTTTTATTTGAGTGTTTAAAGCATTAAAAGGAGCTTCTCGGGTTCAAGTTGCTAACCCGCTGATGTCCCAAAAGGACAACATCCTCACTTGTACCAATAAGTAGAGTTCCCTTAACAACAACAGGAATCCACTCAGCCATCCCTGGATCAGAGAGTCTAGGATTTGGTCAAGTTCTTTCTTCGTTTTCTTAGAAAACCTGAAAGATCACTCACATTTTTGTATTTTGACAGTAAGGATATCATGAAAGTGATTTTCTAATTTTCCTGTGAAAATGAAAACATTGAAATAAAGAAGACACCTTTCCTCGTAAGTATATATTTCATCACTGATTTACACAAGGGCTAAGGAAGCTATATTGCAGGAGGTGCACCCCATGGGACCTTTGAAGGAATTTATTCTCAGGTAATGGTATCTGAAAGGGCAAAGCAGATTCCATGACAGAGGGTGTGGTATGGTTCCAGGGGCAGTGTAGCGAGCAACACAAGAACCTGTCCTGTCCTACGTTCTTGGTGGCACTCATGAAAGAAAGAGTTGCTGTCTTATTTTGGGTTTCTGCAAAAACAAATCCTGAGACAAATATTTGGAATCATGTATTTTCTTGGGAGATGATCTTAGGAAGTAGAGTGACAGAATGCATCATGAATCAAGGAAGTTAGGGAAAGGCATTTAAGACGGTTATTGTTGTGGCACTGGAGGTCAATCTTGCATCCCGTAAAGTCATTAGAACCTACATTTGGTTTATCGCACCAAGGAGTAAGGAAGCTGGTGTATTAATCCAGCAACTCCTCTCCTCCCTCATTAGTTGAGGGTGTATTCTGATAGCATTAACTTCCCTGCATTCCAGCCTGTCTTCATGGAGCTTTGCAAACTCCCTCAGCAGAAAACTCCTGACAGAGTGATTCAGGAAGTCATTGGCATGTTTTAGAACCTTCTTCAGGTGATCCCTGGGATGGGCTGAGGGGATATGGGAAGGTCACCACTAGCTTCTTTTAAACTCCATAGCTTATACCTCTCAGATCCACTCATGCTTCACATTAAGTCCACTTCTGGTGGCATAGTGACTAAGGCATTTGACTGCTCACCGGAAGGCTGGTGGTTCAAACCCACCAGCCACTCCTAGAAAGAAAGGTTGGGCAATCTACTTCTGTATTGATACTGTCTTGGAAACCCAAGGAGGGGTTGCTATGTGTCAGCTCTGACTCGACAGCAGTGAGTTTGTGTGTCCTTGTGTTTTTGTTTTTGTTTTTGTTTGTCCTAGCTCTGATTCTTCAAGTTAGTGACTATTCACAATCTACTCCCTCAAAAGATGATTTACAGAAGGAGGGTTAATGACAAACTGTAGTCCCTAATGCCAAATGGATATTCAGCTTCTCCCCCTCCTATCTACCATTCTAGACTCCCCTTGTCATTAGCCAGCACTTCTGCAAGTCAAGGGTATATGTCTAGCGGAGTGTTACATTACTTCTCCGAGGTGGCTCAGCTCTGAGTTACCTTACCGTTGTCAATCTTTGATGGCAGCAATTGCTCATTTACTGTTATTGCCAGCCATAGAATCACCAAAAGACACTCCCAGTGAAGCCACTGAATTCCTGACTCTGGAATCCTAGTGAATCCCCTGAATTCCCTGACTCCATTGCATAACAGCAACCATGATCAGAAAAATATACCTAATCAAAGACTTGCAGGAAGCCATTAACATGTATATGGGAATGGGCAAAGAGATACCGTGATCACTGACAGAATGTGCTCTCCCTTCGAATGTAAATGGAAAAATAGTGATATGAAACTCTGTATAAAAAAAAAAATAAAGCCTCCTAATTGTCCCCTTTTTCAAAAAAAAAAAAAAAATATATATATATATATATATATATATTCCCATATCCCCTCAGCCTATTCCAGGGATCCCCTAAAGAAGGTTCTAAAATATGCCAGTGACTTCCTGAATCACTCTGACAGGAGTTTTCTGCACAAAGTACTAGAGAAACCCACAACCTCGAGCCCTCCCCCCGGCCATTGTCCACATCCCAGTGTTCCCAGGACTTTCCTGGGGTTTAGTCATTGCCATCAATGCTGCAGTGAATTGCTCAACATGGGCTTTCTAGCCATTTTCCTCCATTTTGTGATGAATTGTAAATCCTATTTTCCATGCCTGTGTAGGGTGGTGTAGTAGTTAAGGTCATGTGTCAACTTGGCTGGCTAGTAGTGTTGTTGTTGTTAGGTGCCATTGAGTCATCTCCAACTCATGGCACAGTGGAACGAAACACCACCTGGTCCTGAACCAGTTGCATGATTGTTGCTATACTTAATCCCATCACCACTGCCACATGTCAATCCATCTCATTGAGGGCCATCCCCTCTTTCGTTGACCCTCCACCTTACCCTATTCATGGCAGAACGAAACACCACCCAATCCCATGCTAGCTCCATGATACTTGCTATACTTGAGCCTATTGTCTCAGCCACTGTGTCAATCCATATCGTTGAAGGCCTTCCCCTCTTTCATCAACCTTCTACCTTACCAAGCATGACACCATTCTCCAGGGAATGGTCCCTTCTGACAACATGACCAAAGTATGTGAGACAAAGTCTGGCCATTCTTGCTTCCAAGGAGCATTCTGGCTGCACTTCCTCCAGGACAGATCTGTTAGTTCTTTTAGCAGTCCACAGTACCTT
>NW_006921791.1:2119016-2122728 GCF_000298275.1 Orycteropus afer afer
TATGTACAGGTTCCTCATGAGTACAATTAAGTGTTCTGGAATTCCCATTCTTCTCAAAGTTATCCACAATTTGTTATGATCCACACAATCAAATGGTTTTGACTAGTCAATAAAACACAAGTACACCTTTCTGGTATTCTTTGCTTTCAGCCAAGATCTATGCGACATCAGCAATGATATCCCTCATTCCATGTCCTCTTCTGAATCCAGCTTGCATTTCTGGAAGTTCTCTGTCAATATACTGCTGCAACCATTTTGGAATTATCTTCAGTGATATTTTACTTGTATGCAATATTAATATTGTTTGATAATTTCCACATTCTGTGGGATCACATTTATTTGGAATGGGTACAAATATGGTTCTCTTCCAGTCAGTTGGCCAGGTAGCTGCCTTTCAAATATCTTGGCATAGCCAAGTAAGTGCCCCCAATGGGGTATCCATTTGTTGAAACATCTCAATGGGTATTCCATCAATTCCTGGAGCCTTGTTTTCGCCAATTCTTTCAGTGCAGCTTCAACTTCTTCCTTCAATACCATTGGTTCTTGAACATATGCCACCTCCTGAAATGGATGAAGATTGACCAGTCCTTTCTGGTACAGTTACTCTGTGTATTCCTTCCATCTTCTTTTGATGCTTCCTGCATCATTCAATATTTTGCCCATAGAATCTTTCAATATTGCAACTCAAGGCTTAAATTTTTTCCCCAGTTCTTTCAGCTTGAGAAATGCTGAACATATTCTCCCCTTTTGGTTTTCTAACTCCAGGTCTTTGCACATTTCATTATAGTAATTGGCTTTGTCTGCTTGAGCTGCTCTTTGAGATCTTCTGCTCAGCTCTTTTGTCTTGTCATTTCTTCCATTTGCTTTAGCTACTCTTCACTCAAGGGCAAGTTTCAGAGTCTCTTCTGACATCCATTTTGGTCTTTTCTTTCTTTCTTGTCTTTTTAATGACCTCTTGCTTTCTTCATGGATGATGTTCTTGATGTCATCCCACAGTTCTTCTGGTTTTCAGTCATTGGTATTCAATGCATCAAATCTATTCTTTAGATGGTCTTTAAATTTAGGAGGGATATATAGGAGCTCTGGTAGCATAGTGCCTAAAGCACTTGACTGCTAACCAGAAGGCTGGTGGTTCAAACCCACCAGTCACTCCTCAGAAGGAAGATGGGGCAATCTATTTCCGTAGTGATACTGCCTTGGAAACCCAAGGAAGGGTCGCTATGAGTTTGGTCCGACTCAATGGCACATAATAACAACAACAACAACATATTCCAGGTCATATTTTGCCTCTTGTGGACTTGTTTTAATTGTCTTCAACTTCAAATTGAACTTGCATATTAGCAGTTTGATGATCTGGTCCACAATCAGCTCCGGGCCTTGTTTTGGCTGAAGATATTGACCTTTTCCATCTCCTCTTGCCACAGATGTAGTCAATCTGATTCTTGTGTACTCTATCTGGCTAATTCCACATGTGTAGCCACTGTCTTTGTTGTTGAAAAAAGGTATTTGCAATGAATAAATCATTGGTCTTGCAAAATTCTATCATGCGATCTCCAGCATTATTTCTGCCACCAAGGCCAAATTTTCCAACAACCAGTCATTCTTTGTTTCCAACTTTTGCATTCCAATTGCCAGTGATAAGCAACACATCTTGATTGCATGTTCGGTCAATATCAGACTGCAGAAGTTAATCAAAATCTTCAATTTCCTCATCTTTGGCTTTGGTGGTTGGTGCATAAATTTGAATAATAGTAGTATTAACAGGTCTTCCTTGTAAACGTATGGAATTATCCTATCACTGACAGCTGGTAGTAGTTATTCCCTATACTGACTGGCAATTGGTTACAAGGTGGAATTTGCCATGAACAGCTGAGTAGCTCTTGATTGTTATTTTTGTTGGAGCAGAACAGGTGAGATATATTTTAAGTTTTGCCTTGCTGGAGGGTATAACTCAAATCACCACCCTTAGCTTTCTTGAAGTTATACATGTGAATCTTCTGGAAAGTTTTGCCCTCTGGTTCTGCATTTTGGCTCTTCATCATCTCACCCCTGGATTTGGGACAGCAGCCATCATCTGATCTGCTGATTGAGGTTCATCAAACCCATTGGGAGGATCCTCCAGACCTACTTACAGACCTGGGATTTGCCAGCTGCCAGCCTCCTAGCCTCCACCATCACTACATGAGACGATCCCTTGAGTTTCTGAGTTCTGTGAGGTGTTACAGTGAAATACAGAACCCTAAGATGGGGGAAATTACTGAGAGGAGGAGGAGTTAATGTCTGAAATAATGGAGTGGTATGGTAGTTTGGACAACTGGCACATCTTTAATGTCTGCCTCATGGGGACAAGCCTTGTGCTGATCTTCCTAATGTAAATTGTTCAAGCAATTGGTGTCAGAACGGTGGGATTCACTGCAATGGCCCAGACTCACTGGTATATGTGGTTTCAGGAGAAAGGAGATAAATGTGAAAGTAAGAAACCTTTGTCTTCTGGATGGAATAAAAGACACCCATGGATTGAAATAACTCTTTTGTTTAAATCAGGCACCCAAGGCAAAAGTAATTCATGAGATTTAGGAGAGGTGGATCTAACTCCTGAGAAATTGGCTAGTTGCATGTATATGGAAATACAGAATGATGAGGAAAAGGCAAGACACAATTCCTTGATTGCTGTTATCAGCAATAGCTTCAATGACAGGGGAAAAGAATGTAGAGGCAATTAGATCTATGATTGCTAGTTTCAGGGCCTACCCAGAAAGGAAAAATTGTGTAGAACAACAGGCAGTAACCATATGACCACTGCTTACCAGAAATGTAGTCTGGGAAGGGAACAGGCAAAGCCAGAAACTATTGAAAGCAAGAGCTGCTTCAGTTTGGAGATTGGTATCATCAGCTTCCTGAGGAACCTTTACTAAAATGGATTGTGAGAGTGACTAATTTAGGGGCAGTGTCTTTAGTCTTGAATACTGCAGAGTGGAAGTTTATGTTTGGGTTTATGTAAGACCCACAACTCAATATGGAACTGGCATAAATGTTGATCCAAGTTCCATTTACGAGGCAAGTTAACCCAGAGGGGGCAACCAGTCTGTTGGACTGGATAAAATTTGTAATCAGGTTTGTGTATCCTGAGAAGGGAAACTACCCCTCTTACTCCTCTAAATACCCTCTGGAACAGTCCAGAGGAAGCAGCTAATGTGCTGCTTATGCAAGCCATGCTGGAATGGCTTTATGGTGATCAGGATATTCACCCAATGACTATGGCCCTTACACAGATCATGGAAGATATGGTAATCAAAGGAGCCACTTCTACATGGGCATTAACTCTGCTGTTGCAAAACAAAGCAACAATCTGAGAAGCCATGTCAGATCTATTAGCACACCTTCCACACATGGGTCTTACAAATGCAAGAAACATAAGAATGATTAATAGGAGAATAGAAAGGGGCAATGGGGAAAGAACTTATCTCAGCTGGTCAGAGATGTTTCAATGGTTGTTAAGGAATGGGATGAATATAGCAGACATTGATAGAATTGGGACAAGGGTGCTAATGCAGCACTACAGGAGGTTGGTTGGACCAATGGAAACTCCTGCTGGTCCCCCATCCTTAAGGAGGCCTGTTGTTGTTGTTGTTGTTATGTGCCGTCGAGTCGGCCCCGACTCATAGCGACCCCTCCTTGGGTTTCCGAGGCAGTATCACTACGGAAGTAGGAT
>NW_006921791.1:2122828-2125018 GCF_000298275.1 Orycteropus afer afer
GAGTCGGCCCCGACTCATAGCGACCCCTCCTTGGGTTTCCGAGGCAGTATCACTACGGAAGTAGGATTGCCCAACCTTCCTTCCGAGGAGTGGCCAGTGGGTTTGAACCACCAGCCTTCTGGTTAGCAGTCAAGTGCTTTAGCCACTATGCTACCAGAGCTCCCTAAGGAGGCCTAGGCAAGTTCATTCTATTCACTCCACTCAGATGGAATTTAATGATAGAAATCCACACCTGGGACCAATGGAAGCAGAGACTCAGCTAATTGATGAAGATGCAGACTGACAAGAGGTCCAGGGTCTTCTAGTCCAGCCCTCAGCAGGGGACCCAAGGCACTTATGTGAGTAAAATGGCCTGGGGGTGGGGAAGAGGCCTTCTCAGGACTCCTGGTCACAGGAGCCCAATGTACCATCATCCCAAACCTGTCAATGAAATGTTGAAGGGACCTAAGGTTAGATTGGGATGCAATAGTTGATGGAACTAAGGTGAATGTTTGGATGAGAACTGGAATGTTTAAATAGATGTTGTATGATGTAATTGCATCTCCTTTACCTGAATGTATTATCTGCATGCATAAGTCTAATTGGAGAAATCTCCCTTTACCTGATATTGTAAAACTGAAGGTATGTAAGTCTACCCTTAGGCCAGTACTGATTGGATATGCTAAATAGAAACCATTAGAATTGCCTAATTTAAAAGCCAGGAACACAGACAGAGGAGCAGTCAGCTGCAGGAATCCAGGTGAGGAGAGGGAACTCAGGCATGCCCAAAGCAGCAGAGCAGGAGAGTGGGAGAAAGGGGATTAAAAGCCAGGAACCCAGACAGAAGAGCAGTAAGCCGCAGGGATCCAGGTGAATAGAAGGAACTCAGGCATGCCAAAAGCAGCAGGGTGGAAGTGCAAGAAAAAGGGGATTAAAAGTCAGGAACTCAGACAAAGGAGCAGAGAGCCGCAGGGGTCCAGGTGAGCAGAAGGAACTAGGCACACCCTAGTGTGCAGAATGGGAAAAAGGGGATTAAAAACCCAGAAACCTGGCCAGGGGAGCAGTCTATCACAAGGATCCAGGTGAGCAAAGGGAACTCAGGCATGCCCAAAGCAGCAGGGTGGGAGATTGGGAGAGAGGGGATTAAAAGCCAGGAACCCTGACAGAGGAGCAGTCAGCTGCAGGGATCTAGGTGAGTAGAAGGAACACAGGCATGCCCAAAGCAGCAGGGTGGGGGATTGGGAGAAAGGGGATTAAAAGCCAGGAACCCGGACAGTAGAGTAGTCAGTCGCAGGTGTCCAGGAGAGGAGAAAGAACCCTGGCACACCCAAAGCAGCAGGATGGTAGAGTGGGAGAAAGAGGATTAAAAGCCAGGAACCTGGCAAGAGGGGCAGTCAGCCGCAGGGATCCAGGTGAGGAGAGGGAACGCAGGCATGCCCAAAGCAGCAGGGTGGGAGAACAGGAAAAGGGGGATTAAAAACCCAGGAACCTGGCCAGAGGAGCAGTTAGCCACAAGGATCCAGGTGAGAAGAGGGAACTCAGGCGCACCCAAAGCAGCAGGGCAGAAGAGAGGGAGAAAGGGGATGAATAGCCAGGAACCCGGATAGAGGAGCTGTCAGACACAGGGATCCTGGTGAGGAGAGGGAACTCAGGCATGCCTAAAACAGCAGGGCAGGAGAGCAGGAGAAAAGGGATTAAAAGCCAGGAACCCAGACAGAGGAGCAGTTAGCCACAGGGGTCCATGTGAAGAGAGAGAACCCAATCAGGCCTAAGCAGCAGGACGGTAGAGAGGGAGAAAGGGGATTAAAAGCCAGGAACCCTGACAGAGGAACAGTCAGCCACAGGGATCCAGGTGATGAGAGAGAACTCAGGCACATCCAAAGCAGCAGGGTGGGAGAGTGGAAGAAAGGGGATTAAAAGGCCCAGTATTCTGGACAGAGGAGGATTCAGCCACAGGGACCCAGGTAAGGGTGGTATGAGAGTTTTTCAACAGGGGCACAAACTTGTCTGTCAGTTTGTCCTACTGTGGTGACATGTTGATGTAAGTTTTGAGGCTGAGCCACTGGTGTTTCAAACCCAGCAGGAAACACACGGTGCACAAGTATCAGCCCAGTTTACAGATTGAGACAGATTAGGAAGAAGGAAGAGGCCATCCACTTCTCAAAGAATTGGCCAGGGAAAACCTTATGAATAGCAAAGAAACACTGTTTG
>NW_006921791.1:2125118-2126502 GCF_000298275.1 Orycteropus afer afer
AGCAAAGAAACACTGTTTGATATGTTACCGTGCAACTTTATGAATAATCCCATTAGGTTAGAAGGTTCTCAAAACAGGACTGGGAAAGAGCTGCATCATCTGAGTAAACCCAGCCTTAGTCCTATGGATAAGGTAAAGCTTTCGAGACCTCCATTTGCTGATGTGGCACCACTCAAACTGCAGACATCCATTAATCATCGGAACATGGAATGTACGAGTATGAATCTAGGAAAATTGGAAGTTGTCAAAAATAAAATGAAACACATAAAGATTGATATCTTGGAATTAGTGAGCTGAAATAGACTGGTTTTAGCCATTTTGTTTCAGACAACCATGTGATCTACTATCACTGGTAGTTGGAAAATTTGGCCTTGGTGACAGAAATAATGCTGGAACTCACATGGTAGAATTTTGCAAGACCAAAGACCTGTTCATTGCAAACACCTTTTTTCAACAACACAAATGGCAGCTCTACATGTAGACTTCACCAGATGGAACACACAGGAATCAGATTGACTACATTTGTGGCAAGAGGCAGTGGAAAAGCTCAATATCTTCAGCCAAAAGCAGGCCAGGAGCTTATTGTGGAACAGACCATTAACTGCTCATATACAAGTTCAACTTGAAGTTAAGACAATTAAAATAAGTCCAAGAGAGCCAAAATATGATCTTGAATATATCCCTCCTGAATGTATAGATCATCTAAAGAATAGATTTGAAGCATTGAACACCAATGACAAAAAACCAGAAGAACTGTGGGAGGATATCAAGAACATTATCCATGAAGAAAGCAAGACATCACTAAAAAGATAAGAAAAGACAAAAGGACCAATATGGATGACAGAAGAGACTCTGAAACTTGCCCTTGAGCGAAGAGTAGTTAAAGCCAACGGAAGAAACAAGATAAAAGAGCTGAACAGAAGATTTCAAAGAGTGGCTCGAGCAGACAAAACTAATTACTATAATGAAATGTGCAATGACCAGGAGTTTGAAAAACAAAAGGGAAGAATGCACTCAGCATTTCTCAAGCTGAAAGAAATGAAGAAAAAATTAAAGCCTCAAGTTGCAATATTAAGAGATTCTATGGCAAAATATTGAATGATGCAGGAAACATCAAGAGAAGATGGCAAGAATACACAGAATCACTGTACCAAAAAGAACTTGTCGATCTTCATCCATTTCAGGAAGTGGCATATGATCTAGAACCAATGGTACTGAAGGATGAAGTCAAAGCTACAATGAAAGAATTGGTGAAGAACAAGGCTCTGGGAATTGACAGAATACCCATTGAGATATTTCAACAAACAGATGCCCCATTGGAGGCACTCACTCAGTTATGCCAAGAGATTTGGAAGACAGCTACCTGGCCAACTGACTGGAAGAG
>NW_006921791.1:2127682-2128928 GCF_000298275.1 Orycteropus afer afer
AAAGTGGCTTGACTATTTTGGATATTTAAAGAGACAGCACTCTCACAGATTCCTGTGGTGGTAGGACTTAAGAATTAACCTAAAAATCACCCTGCTAGCCCGGGACTGCACAGAGGACTGTGCACGGTGGTTGGGGAACAAACAGAGAAGGTGAAGAGAAAGGTGGGCTGAGCTGTGGACTTTTGCCAGTCCGGAGGATGCCGCCATTACATCTCACAGATTTCTGGGGCTTAAGAGCACATTCTGCTTTCCAGCAACCCCAAGGACACTCAGGACGTGCAAGACTGAAAAGGTACAACATTATTCTTGTTACTACACCCTACACCCACTTGGTGAACAGAGATGTGGCCATCCCCACTCCTACCTAACTTCTGGGCCCACAGGAACTCCATCACAGTCCGTGTGTTCAGATGGAGCCTGGGTACCCTACCCTGTCCTCCACCGATTTTTTCTATTTTTTTTTTTTTTTCTTTTTCTCTTTCTTTTTCCCAGTAATTTGTTTGCTTGTATTTGTCTGTTTTAAACCAACTAATATTATTAATACTTTTGTCCTTTTAGTATTATTCTTAATCTTCCCCTACCATGCCCTAGTTTTCAGCAGTTTTTCTTTTCCCTGTACCTGGCTGAAATTCCCCTCACCCCCAATTTAAAGGTTTTTGATTTTTTTTTCTTTTCTCCCTTTTTCTCATGACTAACCCCATTCCTGATTTTTCTTTTTGCATTCTTCCTATTTTTTTCTTCACTTATTATTCTCCTTCCCTACTTTTTTTTTTTTTCTTTTTCTTAGTGACCTATCCCCAGATATTGCAGGTTTGCTTGTTTTTTCTTCTTCCTTTCCCTTTTTTCTTTTTTTGGTTACTGTTCTTCTGTGATTACATGGTGTGTTTTTCGTCCATGGGCTTTTAGTTTTTTGACGATCAAATGCCTTGGAAACAACAGACCATCACAGTCCACACAAAGAAGCAAGATAAAGTGGTAGAAACAAGGGAGCACGTTACAGACCCAGAACACATCCCTGAAGAAGAAGAAGCATTGGAACTCTCTGATAAGGAATTTAAAAGAATTATCTTTAGGTATCTTCAAAGGATTGAGAGACCGACCAAAGAAAACACAGAAAAAAACCTTACAAGAATTTTGGAAGAAAATACATGAATAAAATGACAAAATAAATGAAAAATTAGAAATGATTCTAAATCTACAGATAGAAATCCAAAAGATTAATACTAAATTGTCAGAAATAGATAAC
>NW_006921791.1:2138166-2148958 GCF_000298275.1 Orycteropus afer afer
AATCATGGGAAAAAGAAGGGCTGCTTATGCACAGGGAGACAGCTCAGGGGGCAGGAGAGTATGGAGGGATGGACACTGGGAAGAGGTTACTATGGGGAGGAAGTGGGAGGGGAGGTGTTGCATTGTGGTAAACTGTGGTCAATGTCATGATACAAAGTGTTTGTGAACTGCTGTATGGAAAGTGAATTTGCTCTGTAAATTTTGACCCAAATCACAATAATATAAATTAATAAATAAATAATAAGAATAATAATATCAAGACATAGGCAATCATGAAGTTCAGATGAAGTTGGGAGAGGTCTCATGCATACCACATGGCCAATCAGGTTCTCTTACATTATAAGACACAAAATCTCTAGCCTAGAAAACTAAACGAGATTTCTAAGTAAGATTCTAGGGTCACTTCACAGAGCAGGGAGCATTTAGTTCATAAAATATCTCCATTTTATACTCTAGCTTAAGTGAAATTTTTGGGGAGCCATAAAGCCTCAGCTTCTGAGCTTATTTACTGTAAGTAATTACTAGGCAGGGACACATTTGCAAAGATAAATACACTTCCCTTAGTAAGTATCATTAGTCTATTTTCTACTAGGTCTAGTTGTTAAAATATTTACCAAGAGACTATACTAGTACATCTATCTTCTTTCTTTCTTAAAGACCATCATCCCATGAATACACTAAAGGGCACAGACCAGCCTTAGTATCCATTTCAGCATTAAATCCTTTCTCCCTAAAGACAAAGAAGCAAAAATCAGCAAGAGGTCCATTATTTCCTTCTGAAATCCCAGATTTTAAATGGAATGAAGTAAATGCACGATATTGGTTGTCTTTTTTTAGAGAGTGGGGTGGAATATGTCTATTGTTGTAGGTTCAAACACTTTTAAGGGTAATAGAATTGTGTTGGGAAAATGGTAGGTATGAATGCTGAGCATCCAGCAACGCAATGCAACCCACTGCTGACAAGTAGGATCCACCTCATGTGACCCGTCCTTGCACTTCCAAGGCAGTATCAGTACAGAAGTAGATTGCCCAACCTTCCCTCTAAGGAGTGGCTGGTGGGTCTGAACCACCAGCCTTCTGGTTAGCAGTCAAATGCCTTAGGCACTATATCACCACAGGCCCCTGAGTATCCAGAGGATAGATCATATTGGAAATTGTAGTGGATATTCCATTCCACTACCGATGGTTAATCTAAGTCAAATGGCAGATAGCAATGACTTGGCAATATTTATTTATCTAAGATTGGGCACATGAACCAAAATGAAATAATCTTATTATGTGAGATAATACATTTCTCTGTTGTTTAAGGCCATTTATATTAGGTTTTCTATTAGACAACTCCTCGGAAGGAAGGTTGGACAATCTACTTCAGTAGTGATACTGCCTTGGAAACCCAAGGAGGGGTCACTCTGAGTCGGGTCCGATTTGACGGCACATAACAACAACAACAACAACATTAGACCCATTGCAATAATAATGGCTATTACATTTCCCATTTATCATGAGCCACACAGTATACTATGTGCTTTACACACATTATGTCACTTAATCCTCACAGCAAATATTAAAACAAGAATGATTATTTTCCCATTTTACCAATGAGGAAATGGGGACTTGAAGAGATTAAGATTTTTTTTTTAAGATCATATAACTAACAAGTGTAACCAGATGAAAACAAGATCTATGTGATACCAAAGTCCACACTCTTTATCAATATATTATATTGCCTTATATCCCAGAGCCTTGATTTCCTCATCTGTATTATGGGAGTTGTTGTTGTTGTTGTTGTTGTTATGTGCCGTGGAGTCGGACCCGACTCATAGCGACCCCTCCTTGGGTTTCCGAGGCAGTATCACTATGGAAGTAGGATTGCCCAACCTTCCTTCCAAGGAGTGACTGGTGGGTTTGAACCGCCAGCTTTCTGGTTAGCAGTCAAGTGCCTTAGCCAATATGCTACCAGAGCTCCCAAGATTGCAAGGAGTAATGATCCCTCAATTGCAAAAATGTTGTGAAGATCAAGTGAAATGATGTGTTCAGAATATCTAGGATATAATAGAGGTCTGATAAGTTTTTTACTCCTTTCTCATCTCCTTTCTTTGCCCTCCTAGGTCACATATCTAAGATTAAAAAAAAAAAAAAAAAAGGATACTTCCTACTTCTTCAGCCTAAAGATAGAACATTGCCCCATTCCTGATCAATTTATCACTAAATATTTAGTGGAGTATATTGTGAAATATATTGGTTTTCTTCTTTCTTAAGTGCTCAGCCCACTTGTTCAACTGGGAAGTCTCCAACTAGAGATTCTGGAAGTACTTTCCAAGACGGCCCTCCTGGAAGAGCTCAGCATGAGAAATGTAAGATATGGGGACCACCTGATCCCTAATGTGCCTTCTGAGTAGAACTGAATCACAATTCTTATAATAGTCAGTTGTTAGTCTCTCTTTGGGTAACAAGTCTTTTTTAAAAGACAATTTGAGTTATGAAAAATCAATCTACATGCATAGTGTATATGATATTATTAGTCACATAAGATTCTCCATCCCATGCTTCTCCGACAAAAAGATTGCCTAGCCAGTACACACTACTAGAAGAACTTCAAAAACATGGTATTTTGAGAAAAAAAAATACCTGGGCTATAAGGGGTGAAAAAGTTCATCTCTTCCAACTCAGCACTTCACCAACAAGAAACTAACATCTCAACAATATTTTTTGCAAGCTCCCAAAAGCCTGAAACATACCCACAAATAACAGCAGTAGCAAAGAAACTTAATCTGCTTCAAAGTCAGACTAGTTATGGGATCCGTCCAGAATGGTACTATCCAAGAGATGTAAAACCAAGCCATAACTGTTGCCATTGAGTTGATTCTGATTCATAGTGACCCTATAGGACAGAATAGAACTACCTCATAGGGTTTCCAAGGCTGTAATCTTTATGGAAGCAGACTGCCACATCTTTCTCTTGCAGAACAGTTAGTGGATTTGAACCATCAAGCACTTAACCACTCCACCACCAGAGCTCCTTCCAAGAGACACAAAAGATTCCAATTTGAGTATAGGATTGTCCTGCTCAGGCTTCCCACTCTAAGGGCACAAAGGGAGCCTTCATGCCAGTTCAGCTTTTGGCCGGGCTAGAGAACATCTGAAACTGCAGGTCTTGTCCAGAAGATAAAGCTGATGAGTTGGCATAGAAGTCCTCGGACTGTTGTATATGTCAGGGAATACCAGAAATTGGGGAAAACATGTGAGGCTTCTCTGGGCCAACCTAAATAGCAACAATTAGGTCCCAAAAAAAATTGATGTCCTTGCCACACACAAAATCACATCACCTTGTTTTATGAGCCAATGATCACAACAGGTTGAAAAGGGAAAGCAAAGGTTTATTGAGTATCTATAATCAAGGAGACAGAGAGAATCATTTCTCTAAAATGTCTGTCTCCCAGAGCAAAAGGGTAAACATGATAATATAGGAAAGTGCAAAGGGAGTTGAAGATCTCTTGGACTTCCAGGAATGTCTTTGTTCTTCTCTTCCCTGGTTACTCCAGATTCAGTGTCCGTCTTCCCAGGGTCATCTTGCTCCATGGGCTACAGTTCTTAGCCAAGACCAATGTGGGAGAGGCTTATGCTTAAAAGAACACACAATTGAAAATAGCAAATCTAAAGAACCCACCATCCGTAAAATGGCTGGCTATTCTATTCACTTCAAAGGAAGCAAAAGGAAAGGAAAAATAGCAACTTAGTCCCTATAATTAATATCCACTTTAATCATTCCTGATAGCCTGTGAAAATTTAACAGTCTTCAGTGAGTGGCCCTTTCAGCTTTCCAAGTTAGACTTCCACAACATCATACCAAAAGTTTTAATTCAACTCCAAGTCCAAAATCTCATGTTCTAAATTATTTAAATCCACTCTGGGTGCGACTTTAGGTGTATTACATCCTGTGGCAAATTCTTCTTCATCTGTGTACCTGTAGAATATAGACTACAAGTTGTATGTTTCCAAAGTACAATGGTGGAACAGGAACAAGGTTGACATGTCCTTTACAAATGAGAGAAATTGGAGGAAAAGAAGGGATACCAGGCACCAAGCAAGTCCAAAACCCAACAGAACAAATCACATCAGATCTCAAGGCCTGAATCTAAGATCTCTTAGACCATCTGAGCAATGGCCCTGCTCTTCAAACTCTGGCCATGCCCTCTGGATTCTGGGTGAAGATTTCTCAGCCCTGGACTTCAGCTCCACTGCCCAGGCCTACTAGGACAACCGCTTGGTTCCCATGGCTTTGGGTAGAACCATTATCCTAGTCCATCTGAGTGGCAATCGTATGCCCTCAGCCCCCGTAGGCCTTCTTCTTCTGTCACCTTGGCATGACTGCCCCATCCCCTCAGTTTGGGGCAGCAGCCTCATACCCTTGGTGCCCCATACTCCAGAGCTGACAAGTATCTGACTCTGAATCCTAGGAGTCTGTAGCACCACCCTTTGATATCCAGGAGACCATGGTATCACCCTTTGAAATCAAGAAGGCCCTGGTTCCCATGCTCCTTCCAATAGTTCTGCTGATCTCCAAGCTGATCCAGGGATGGTCCTTTTCTTTTCTAGGAGGACAACAGATGCAGCTCCATTGGCCTGTTTCATGCCTGTAGAATTCCAAGAAGCAGACAATATTCTTTCTTTTAGTTCTTTCTCTGTCATCTTAAATCTAAGCTGATGGGTTTTCTGCTGTGATAATTGGTTAGATACATCAGTCACAGGCTTAATCTCTTTATCAAAAGATTGTGTAGCCACATCCTTGGTGAACATTCTAGAATATGTGTCCTTAGTTTGTACAGCAGAATTTTCCAGATGTTTGTTTTGTTTTCTTTTGGCACAGTTCATTTTTAAGTCCACCTCTTTCTTCTATTTTACTGTAAGTGGCAAAGAGAAACCACATGGTCCCTTGAAGATCTTGATTAGGAATCTCACCAGCCAGATATCCAAGTTCATCATTCACAAGTTCTACCTTCCACCAAACATTTGAACATAATTCAGAGAAGTTCTTTGTTTCTGCATAGAAAGCATCATCTTCCTTCATTGTCCAATCACATGTTCATTGTTTTCTTTTAAAACTACACCAGAGCACTTTTAGCATCCATATTCCTAGCAACATTATGTTGCTGGTGCCATATGTATTCTCTAAGACTATAGAGATTTTCTCTATAGTTCTATTCATTTCCTTCTGAGCCCTCCCCAGATTGCCTTTAATGTCCATAATTCTAGCAACAATATCTTCAAGGCAATCTAAGCTCTCAGTATTAGGCACCTTAAAATTCTTCCAACCTCTACCCATTACCCAATTCCAAAACCACTTCCACATTTTAGGTATTTGCTAGAGTACCACCCCACTCTTCCCATAGCAAATTCTGTCTTAGTTATCTAGTGTTGCTATAAAAACTTAGAAAGAATTATGGTTGTTGACTTTAACAAAGAAATTTATTTTCTCATAGTTGAGGAGGCTAGAAATCCAAATTCAGGGTGCTGGCTCCAGGAGAAGGTTTTCTGTCTCTGTTGGCTCTGAAGGAATGTCCTTGTCTCTTCTGAGCTTCTGTTTCTGGACAATCTTCATGTGGTTTGGCATCTCTCTTCCCCTATCTCTGCTTCTTTTTCATACTTTTTTAATCTCTTTTATATCTCAAAAGAGATCAATTCAAGATACATCATATAATAATCCTGCCTCATTTACATAACAAAGGTATCTCTTTCCCAAAAGAAATTATAACCACAGGCATGTTGTTGTTGAGGTTAGGATGTGTGGGGGATGTAATTCAATCCATGCAGACCTGGAAAAACAGATCTAACAAGTAGAAATCAGTCTGTCAAATCAACACGTACCAATTAGCCAAAGTTCCCTGAAAGAGGATCCACCTTTGTCATCTTATTCCTGCCTTAGATATAGGCCATCTTCTTATATCAGTCTTTATAAAATAACTCGGAATTAATATTTCAACACGAGTTATTTAATCTAGATTATACTGAGCAAACCCACCAGCCACTCCTCGGAAGGAAGGTTGGGCAATCCTACTTCCCTAGTGATACTGCCTCAGAAACCCAAGGAGGGGTTGCTATGAGTCGGGGCCGACTTGACGGCACATAACAACAACCACAACATACTGAGCAAGTAGAGGGTAGAATCTGAGACATTTGCTTCCATCACGGTATATGATTTCAAATATAGGTGACATTTTGAATATGCTGTTGTTGTTGTTGTTGTTGTTGCTGTTGTTGTTTTGTGCCATCGAGTCGGACCTGACTCACAGTGGCCCCTCCTTGGGTTTCTGAGGCAGTATCACTACAGAAGTAGATAGCCCCATCTTTCTTCCAAGGAGTGGCTGGTGAGTTTGCCTTCTGGTTAGCAGTCAGGTGGCTTAGGCACTATGCTACTAGAGCTCCCTATATATAGAGATTATTATAAATGAAAAGACAAGATATTAAAAAGTTCTAAAAGCAAAATCAAACATAAAAAATACTAAAGATTTTTTAATTAATCATACAACTTGAAAATTGGACAACACACAACATTGGATTGATTACTGCAAGAAAATGGGGCAGTGTTGAGGTTTTTATAGTCCAGGGAACATAGGAAGTCAGAGAAGTCCAAGCAGTTTCAATTAATCTTTCAGATATTCATCAAAATTTCCCTTGAAGTCCTTTTTTCTTTGGAAATGTCGGTTTCCCTGAGAAGACAAAAGACCCCTCAGGTGGCTAGAGGTCAGTTTGTCTAAAATGTAGAGGATAAAGATGCAGCATATTGGTTACCTCTAAATTTAAAGAAACAAGCTAGCTATTTCCTCTGAAAGCCAAGTAATAAAGCCAAGTTATTATCTTAAACTTTTGCTCTATGAGGTTAGGCTTTGGGACATGTTCTCCTGGCTTGGCATAAGTGACTCCATCTTGCTTTTAGTTTTCACAGCCACATAGGGTTTTGTAATTCTGTCAGTTAGCCTTTTAAATACCATCTATGCCATTTAAAATTTTAAATTTATTACTGATCTCTCCAAGTTTCCTTATCTGTACTACAGGGCTAAGAAAATCTCTCTTGCAGAAAGCATAGTGATGAGGTAGTAATTGCAGTCACAGGAACTTTGGGGCTGGGACGGGTACTCTTTTGAGTATGACATGAAGATGGCCTGCATCAACATAACCAGGGCTGCTGGTTAATCATGCAGGTGCCTGGTCCCTGCTGCAGCATAACTGATATAGAGCCAAGGAAACTGGCTCATATTTTCCCCCAAGTAATTCTTAATATTGCAGAACCACTGCTGCTCCTCTAGGCTGTTCATGGTATGATTTTCTGCTCCAGTCTAGTCAACTGCCTATATGCTATAAGAATTCTTAGTAGTGCATGGGTAAGTAACCAGCATGGAATTCCAGAAACATGAAGTTTTTTCCTCGATTGGTTCCTGAATCTGTGAAATTTTGGTTACTTTTTATCATACTTCAAACCTCACATTCTTCACCTATGTAACAAAGAAGTTGGATGCCACAGCCTTTGAGGATTCCAAAGCAACTTGGCATTTCTAGTCACAGTCAGTATAGAATAATGGGGACAAATTTTTCAACACAATGACACTACGAAATGTATAAAGATCCAGATACCTGGTTATGCAACATTCTATTTGTGACAGAATACATTATGTAAAACTCAGAGTCTCTAGGAAGGACTTCTTATATCTTGTGCCCATCTGACTTGTAATCTGAAATTTAGAATGCCTGCATCAGAGACAAGGCATCTTATTATATTTTTTAAAGGATTAAGATAGTGTCTCTTAATAAAGGAACTATTATCATCACACAAGGAAGACCCGTTAATACTACTATTATTGAAATTTACGCACCAACCACCAAAGCCAAAGATGAGGAAATTAAAGATTTTTATCAACTTCTGCAGTCTGAAATTGACTGAACATGCAATCAAGATGTGTTGCTTATCACTGGTGATTGGAATGCAAATTTGGAAACAAAAAAGAATCACCAGTTGTTGGAAAATTTGGCCTTGGTGACAGAAATAACGCTGGAGATCTCATGATAGAATTTTGCAAGACCAACGATTATTCATTGCAAGTATCTTTTTTCAACAACACAAATGGTGGCTATATACATGGAGTTTGCCAGATGGAGTACACAGGAATCAGATTGACTATATCTGTGGCAAGAGGAGATGGAAAAGGTCAATATCTTCAGCCAAAACAAGGTCAGGAGCTGATTGTGGAAAAGACCATCAACTGCTCATGTGCAAGTTTAACTTGAAGTTGGAGACAATTAAATCAAGTCCATGAGAGGCAAAACATGACCTTGAATATATCCCTCCTGAATTTAGAGACCATCTAAAGAATAGATTTGATTCATTGAGCACCAATGACCAAAAACCAGAAGAATTATGGGGTGATATCAAGAGCATGATCCATGAAGAAAGCAACAGGTCATTAAAAAGAAGGAAAGAAAAGACCAAAATGGATGTCAGAAGAGACTCTGAAACTTGCCGTTGAGTGAAAAGTAGCTAAAGCAAATGGAAGAAGTGACAAGATAATAGAGCTGAACAGAAGATTTCAAAGAGCAGCTCGAGCAGACAAAGCCTCTTACTATAATGAAATGTGAAAAGACCTGGAGTTAGAAAACTGAAAGGGAAGAACATGTTCAGCATTTCTCAATCTGAAAGAACTGAGGAAAAAAATTAGCCTTGAGTTGCAATATTGAAAGATTCTATGAGAAAAATATTGAATGATGCAGGAAGCATCAAAAGAAGATGGAAGGAATACACAGAGTAACTGTATCAAAAAGAACTGGTTGATATTCATCCATTCCAGGAGGTGGTATATGTTCAAGAACCAGTGGTACTGAAGGAAGAAGTCAAAGCTGCACTGAAAGAATTGGTGAAGAACAAGGCTCCAGGAATTGATGGAATACCCATTGAGATGTTTCAAAAAATGGATGCCCTGCTGGAGGCACTCACTCAGTTATGCCAAGAGATTTAGAAGACAGGTACCTGGCCAACTGACTGGAGGAGATCCATATTTGTACCCATTCCAAAGAAAGGTGATTCCACAGAATGTGGAAATTATCAACCAATATCATTAATATTGCATGCAAGCAAAATATCACTGAAGATAATTCAAAAACAGTTGCAGCAGTATATTGACAGAGAACTTCCAGAAATACAAGCTGGATCCAGAAGAGGATGTGGAATGAGGGATATCATTGCTGATGTCAGATGGATCTTGGCTCAAAGAAAAGAATACCAGAAAGATGTTTACTTCTGTTTTATTGACTATGCAAAAGCATTTGATGGTATGGATCATAACAAGTTGTGGATAACATTGAGAAGAATGGGAATACCAAAACACTTAATTGTGCTCAGGAGGGACCTGTACGTAGACCAGGAGGCTGTTGTTTGAATAGAGAAGGAAACACTCTATGGTTTAAAATGAAGAAGGGAATGTGTCAGGGTTGTATCCTTTCACCATACTTATTCAATCTGTATGCTGAGCAAATAACCTGAGAAGCTGGACTATATGAAGAAGAATGTGGCATTATGATTGGAGGAAGAATCATTAACAACCTGTGATATGCTGTTGACATAATTTTGCTTGCTAAAAGTGAGGATGACTTGAAGTACTTACCCACAAGCCACTCCTCGGAAGGAAGGTTGGGCAATCCTACTTCCGTAGTGATACTGCCTCAGAAACCCAAGGAGGGGTCGCTATGAGTCAGGGCTGACTTGACGGCAAATAACAACAACAACAACTGACTTGAAGTACTCACTGAGAAGATTGAAGAGTACAGTCTGCAATATGGATTAAATTTCAATATAAAAAAACAAAAATCCTCACAACTGGTCCTATAACCAACATTATGATAAATAGAGAAAAGATTGAAATTGTCAAAGACTTCACATTGCTTGGTTCTACAATCAATGCCAATGGAAGCAAGCAGCAGTCAGGACATCAGACAATGCATGTTGTTGTTGTTATTTGCCTTCGAGTTGGACCTGACTCATAGTGACCCCTCCTTGAGTTTCTGAGGCAGTATCTCTACAGAAATAGATTGCCCAACCTTCCTTCCAAGGAGTGGCTGGTGGGTTTGAACCACCAGCCTTCTCGTTAGCACTGGGCAAAGCAGATGTACAGGACCTCATTCAAGTGTTGAACAGCAAAGATGTCTGCTTGAGGACTAAGGTACACCTGACACAAGCCATGGCATTTTCAATCGCCTCATATGCATGTGAGAGCTGGACAATGAATAAAGAAGACCAAAGAAGAATCGATGCTTTTGAGCTGTGGTGTTGGTGAAGAATGCTGAAAGTACTGTGGACTGCTAGAAGAACTAACAGACCTGTCCTGAAGGAAGTGCAGCCAGAACGTTCCTTGGAGGCGAGAATGGCAAGACTCCGTCTCACATACTTTGGTCATGTTGTCAGAAGGGACCATTCCCTGGAGAAGGATGTCATGCTTGGTAATGTGGAGAGTCAACAAAAGAGGGGAAGGCCCTCAGCAAGCTGGATTGACACAGTGGCAGTGGCAATGGGCTCAAGTATAGTAAGAATCATGGAGCGAGTGGTTCCGGCAAGATGGCAGACTAGGCAGAAGAACCGCACAGATGCTCTTCAACAGAGAAAAGGGAAACCAATTAACACAGACACAGAAGATAATCTTGGACCCCTGAGCCTTGAAGGGAAAGATACAAAAGTGTACTAAATCCCAACTAGCAGAAGAATTTGCTTAAAAATACCAAAAAAGGAGACACAAGGAGCTGCAGTCTGGCA
>NW_006921791.1:2152487-2157956 GCF_000298275.1 Orycteropus afer afer
GGTAACTATGGGGAGGAAGTGGGAGGGGAGTTGTTGCATTGTGGTAAACTGTGGTCAATGACATGAGACAAAGTATATGTGAACTGCTATATGGAAAGTGAATTTACTCTGTAAATCTTCACCCAAATCACAATAAATTAAAAAAAAAGAGTCATGGAGCTGGCTCTAGACCGAGCAGTGTTTCATACTGCTGTACATAGGGTCACTATGAGTTGGAGATGACTCGACGGCACCTAACAGCAACAACAAATGAGGGTACTACTATCATCATAAGCATTTTAAACAGTTTAGGGATTGTTTGAATTGTCAAACTGGTCAATGCAAGTGGCTTCTATTGGGCAGAGTTTAGAGTTGCCTGATGTCTTGACATGCACAGGACAGCCAACAAAATGAAGAACTGGCTCACATCCTGCAGAACTTTTATATATCTCACTGGATATATGTGTAAAGACAATGTCTACCCATACTTATTTGTTGAATGATTTTAATGTACACAAATGTATTTTTCAACAATGTTTATTTCACTCAGGGTCCAAGCATGCCATAGGCTAGAGACCATTCCCAAAGCTGCTTCTTAAATATGGGAAGCAGACCACATACCCAAAGCAGCTACTTAGCTGCTTGTGGTAGATCCCACCATGGAGCTGATTGCCAGATATGAGGAATAACTACCACCAGCTGCCCAGCCACTCAACCAGGCCCAACCAAGTTGATACAAAAACGTAACCACCACATTAAAATACATACTATTTATTAGAAATGGCTTATATTTTATTTCTCCTTTACACATCATATTGGTTTTTTTTTTTTAAATTCTGTATACAGGTAAGTCGTCTTATCTATAAAATTCATCACAATATAATAAAGAAGATAGTACAAAACACCACTTGATACAGCAAGGGAATATGCTTAAATTTTTGTCCTAAAACTCCCAGTAAAAATCTAAGTTACTGATAATATATCCTTGCTTCAGAATAAGCTATAATGGGAGAAAAAGAAATCAGTGGAAGGAGAGGGTGAGCAACAAGTTTGGGGATCACAAGAGTAAATCTTATTGAGGGTTACCACTTTAAAGGCACTCTGGTGGTGTAGTGAGTAAGGCATTTGGCTGCTAACCAAAAAGTTCACAGTTCAAACCCACCAGCTGCTCCATGGGAGGAAGATGAGGTAATCTACTTCTGTTAAGATTTATAGCCTTGGAAACCCAATGGGTGTCGCTATGAGTCTCAATTGACTCAATGGTAGTAGGTTTTTGGTTTGGTGGATGGAGTTAGGATAATGTCATATAGCTTTCTGTATACCATTACTTCTTCCCTAAAGCTTCTTGGACTTGAACATGTAGGAAAATATTTTCCCTAAAAGGTTCCTGGAAATGGAGATTTCCAAGAAAGTGAGATATAGTAAGAAGCCTATATTCTGATTATAGAACTGGAGGTTCTATTTTATAGTCGAGAAAATATCATATTACATATGGACAATCTTTTAAAAAGTGAAATGCACTATGTTGTTGTTGTTATGTCCATCAAGTCGGACCCAACTCATAGCGACCCCTCCTTGTGTTTCCGAGGTGATATTACTACAGAAGTAGATTCCCCAACCTTCCTTCCGAGGAGTAGCTGGTGGGTCTGAACCACCAGCCTTCTGGTAAGCAGCCATATGCTTTAGGCACTATGCTACCAGAGCTCCTGAAATGCACTATAGTGACTTTAGTATCTTCCATTGAAATAAGAATTGATTTTGCTTGGTTTAAGTTCTCATCTCTATGAACCAAAGTGGCTTTGGAATTATTAAATCTCAGCTTGAGAACCATATGGATGATAATTAAGGAGATGAGAATTGTTCATAAACTTGAAGCTCATTTCTTTTGAAGAGGTCAGGTTGAATAACAGCCTTTGTCTGAGTCCATGGGACATTCAAGTCTGTGCAGTTATGCTGTTACAGAGAGATAGTCTCATGTTCAGAAGAACAATTTTCCCCAGGCCTTCTCAAAGGAGTCTTTATGAAACTCAGGTTTTATTTCTAGCGTTTTTGAATTGGCTTTCCCATACCCTCGTCAGCTTTGTGAAGTCCCACTGGAGAAAATGATTCACAGCAAACCTCCATATTGGGCAATATAAGTGGATAACCTTAACAGGGAACCTTAAATTTTTATTTAGTCCACTTATTTAAGCAAAAGAAAGTCTTTTTGTAGTTATAAATATACTTTGATAATTTTATAAAAGTTTTGATCTTCCGCCCTAGAAATAATATACAAACAAAAAACAAGTAAATTTGAAACCATTTTATTGTATGACATTAATATTGATTTCCTATATAAAGAATATTTTTTTAAAAAAATTACTTCACAAAGACACCATCACCTGTTTGCATTAAAAAGTTACCAGTCACTTATTTAGATATGTTTAAATAAATTTTAACCTATAAAAATAAATCAAAAAGTAAATGTTTTTCTGCTCAAGATTAAATTTTAATGAGCCAACTGTTATTTCTGGGAGTACAAGTACGGAACAATCATTGGTGTGATGAATCTTAAGTCATCATTGACAACTGGTAAATCATGACAAGAGTTTTTGTCATCAAAATTTATTTCCCAGCTTCCTGTGTATCCTTGTTGGGACATATTTTAAACTTTAATATTACTATTGTTGTAAAGCAACAATACTTTGTCTGTAAAAGGCCAAACCAAAAAACAAACTCACTGCTGTCAAGTCGGATCCAACTCATAGCAACCTCTCCTTGGGTTTTCAAGGCAGTACCTCTATGGAAGTAGATTGCCCAACCTTCCTTCTAAGGATGTAAGGGGCCAGGCAGTAACTATTCTCAGCTTGGCATATGATATGGTCTCTATCACAGCCTCTCAACTCTGCCTTTGAAAACAGCCATAGACAAATGAGTAAATTCCAGCAAAAGTTTATTACAAAAATAGGTGCTGGCTGGATTTGGCCTGTATGCCATAGTCTGCTAACCACTGCCTCATAGTATTCCCAAAGCAAAGAATATTTTAAATTTAATCTTTATCATTGAAACGGACTGAGATGGGCTTCTAGCTTAAATGGCCACCTTGCTATAGAAAGGTCTTCGATCAAGAAAAGGCTCATAGGGCCTAAACCAACAGAAAAGAGACTTAAAACATACCCTGTGATTAGGCAAGAGAACATAAAGTGTCTGAAAACTTTATTTCTGAAAGAGAGTCAGAAACTACTGTTTAGGGACATTAATTCAAGAATGCAATAGTAAGAACGTTCGAGGTTCTCAAGATTTATTTTTTATACTGTCTTTGATGATTAATAGAAAAGTCTTTCAGTGAGAAGGCTTAGGTGTTCACTTCAGAGACCATCCAAAAGAAGGAAATAAAAGCACATTCTACTTTGTAACCAGTTTTGAGGACGGAGAAATTTTAAGAACTAAATTACAAAGCTGAAGCACTGAATAAAAACAGGAGTCAGCTGCCTACTGAGTTTTAATTCCCTGGGCTAATTCTTGCAGATTCAAGGGTCCCAGAAACATTCACAAAAGAATAAGTGAGTAATGATACTTTGACAGATTCATTATCCATAATGCTCTTGTTGGCATACTGAATTGTCTTATTCCTTGAAATTCATACTTAATATGATAAGTAGAGTCTGGCAGCAACGTGAGCATAAACATCGGAAAATGAACCAAAAGACTCTTTCTTGAACTCCAACTATTTTTCCACAACTCTGCTTGGTGCCCTATGAGAATTACCCCACTTAATTCTCACAACTACCCTCTAAGATAGTACTAATATTTTTCTCATTTTACAGATTAAAAAACAACAAAAAAAAAATGCATACAAGTGAAAAGCAATAAAACGACATCAACACTAACAAAAACAATTCTGCCCCAGCCACACAAGCAGTTTGTAGAAGAATTGGAATAAGTGTGATTCAAAAGCCCACATTCTTAACAGGTCAGTGAAGATCGATTCCAAGATGGTGGAATAAGCAGAAAATCTGCACAGACCCTCTTCAACAAAGAAAAGGGAAACCAATTAACACAGACACAGAAGACAATCCTGGACCCCTGAGCCCTGAAGGGAAGGATATAGAAGTGGACTAAACCCCAACTACCAGAAGAATTTGCATGGAAATAACAAAAAAGGAGACATACAAACCTGCGGTCTGGCAGCGATTCTGAGCCATCCTGATGGCACAGACAGCTTGGAGATTCCCAGGTGGTAGTAAGACCTAAGAATTAACCTGAAAATAAGCCCTGCTACCAGGGACGTCATGGAGGACTGCTCTGGTGGCTGGGGAATAAAAGGGGAAGCAGTAGTGAAGAGGAAGACAGGCTGAACTGTGGACTTTTGCCTGTCCAGAGGTTGCCTCCATCTTGAATGTTTACAAGCGGCTTGACCATTTTGTATATTTAAAGAGACAGTGCACTCTGAGATTCCAGGTGCTTAAGAAGAGGTTCTGCTTTCCAGTAACCCCAAGGACACTCTGGACCTGCACGACTGAAAAGGTGTGACATTCCTCTTGTTACTCTTATACCCCACACCTGCTTGGAGAATGGAGGAGCAGCCACCCTCCACTCCCACCTACCTTTTGGGCCCACAGGAACTCCATCCCAGTCTGTGTGGTAAGACAGAGCCTAGGTGCCCTGCCCTGTCCCCCACCAATATTTTTCTTTTTCTTTTTCTCTTTCTATTTTCTGGTGTTTAGTTTGCTGAAATTTGTCTGTTTAAAAACTACTATTATTAATAATATTTTTGTCCTTTTTACTATTCTTCCCCTCCCAGGTACTAGTTTACACCTTTTTATTTCTTTTCCCTGTTTCTGGTTAAAAAAAAATAATAATTAATTTAAATTCTTTTTTTCCCCCTTTTTTCTTATGATTAATCCCATTCCTTTTTTTGTTTGTTAGTTAGTTAGTTTGTTTGTTTGTTTTTCGCATTTTTCCCATTTTTTTCCTTCATTATTTTCCTTGTCTACATTTTTTCTCTTAGTGCCCTATCCCCAGATATTGCAGGTTTTCTTGTTTTTTTCTTCTTTTCTCCCTTTTTTTTCTTTTTTGGGTTACTGTTCATGTGTGATTACATGGTTTATTTTTTGTCCAGGGGTTATTAGTTTTTTGATGGTTATTCAATTGTAATTTTTGTCTAACTGAGTGGGAGACAGCAACAATCCCTATAAGACACAACTACACTCACACCTCCTGCAACTTCACTTAGTGAGCAAGAGCCACCACCTACTTCTCCACCAATGGGCCAATGACTAAAAAAACACCAAGAAGAGCCTGATTCACCCGTAGATGCTCTTCACAGTTAACAGAGATCTGAATACAATACCTTGATGTCTCAGAGACAACAGACCATCACAGTCCACACAAAGAAGCAAGATAAAGTGGTAGAAACAAGGGAACAGGATACAGACCCAGAACATGTCCCTGAGGAAGAAGCAGCATTGGAACTCTCTGATAAGAATTCAAAAGAATTATCTTTAGGTC
>NW_006921791.1:2158341-2159448 GCF_000298275.1 Orycteropus afer afer
AGAATTTCCCTGATATGATGAAAGATGAGAATATATCCATTCAGGAAGTCCAATGAACCCCAAATAGGATAGACCCCAAAAGAAAATCACCAAGACATACCATCATCAAACTCATCAAAACCAAAGACAAAGACAGAATCCTGAAAGCAGCACAGGAAAAACAAAAAGTTACCTACAAAGGCAGCCAGTAAGCTCTGATTTCTCAGCAGAACCATGCAAGTGAGAAGGCAAGGGGATGGTACATATAAAACCCTGAAAGAGAAAAATTTTCAACCAAGAATTATATACCAGGCAAAATTGTCCCACAAATATGATGGTGAAATTAGGAGATTTCAGATAAGAAGAAACTAAGGGAATTTGTTAAAACCAGAGCAACCTTACAAAAGATGCTAAAGGGAGTCTTTAAACAGAGAACCAAAAATAGCAAATAACAACCAACCATTAATACACAAGATGACATAACCCAGAAACCATAGCTATGGACATACCCAAAGTAAAATGAGCTTACAAGATTGTAAACAGGGAACCAGAAGCATCAATTGGCAAGTGAAGACAACTACAAACAAAAAGAGGGAAAAGACTGTGTAGTCACAGAACTTCTAAATGGTGAGGAAGTTAAGAGATTTGCCAGATAGAATGGACTGTTCTAAACTCAGGAGGAAATTATAAATCATAGGGTAACCTCAAAGAAAAATGATAAACCCTCACATCACAATAAAAAAAAAAGGACAAGCACAAATTCTTAGCAAATAGTAAAACAACAGCAACAAAGGAAATGATAACAGGATTCATAAACATAATGAGCTCAGCACAGAAAATAATATGGAACAAAGAAACCAGGAACACCAAGGAAAAAACACATAACAAAATGACAGTAACCAATTTACACTTGTCAATAATTACACTGAATGTTAATGGATTAAATGCACCACTCAAGAGACAGGGAGTTGCACATTGGATAAGAAAAAAAAATCATCAATATGCTGCCTACAAGAGACACACCTTGGAGATAAAGACAAAATAGAATAAAAATCAAAGGTTGGAAAAAGATATATCAAGCAAATGGCAACTGTAAGAGAGCAGGAGTGGCAATATTAATTTCTGATC
>NW_006921791.1:2171718-2181035 GCF_000298275.1 Orycteropus afer afer
ACAGTGGCTGCGATGATGGGCTCAAGTATAGCAGGGATTGTGAGGCTGGCGCGGGATCAGGCAGTGTTTCGTTCTGCTGTGCATGGGGTTGCTATGAGTCGGAAACGACTCGACGGCACTTAACAACAACAACAACAATTTATGAGTGGATACATAGGTATATATGCAGGCTGAATAGGTGTGAGATGGTATATGTGAGTATATTCATGAGTATATATAGGTTCAGCAAAGGATATTTCTGCATATATGTTTGCATGTGCTGCAAATATATCCATGTATATGGTAGAACATACAGAAGGCAAAGTTATGAAAATTTCTTAGCCATAAAAAAACATCTTAAGGGACTGAGTCACTGGGTTTGGAGGCTTAGGATCATAGTCTCGGAGGACATTTAGGTCAATTGGCAAAATGGAGTCTACAAAGCCAATGTTATACATCCTACTTAGGTCAGTAATGACTAACATTTTAAAAGCTTGAGAGTGGCCATCTAAGATGAAACCATTAGCCTCTCCCTGTCTGGATAAAAGAAGAGTGAAGAAAATCAAAGACTTAAGGAAACAATTAGTCTGATGGACTACATGAACCATAACCTTAACTAGCCTGAGACCAGAAGAACTAGATGGTATCTGGCTATCACCACTGATTGCTCTGAACAGGCTCACAATTGAAGATCTCGGACAGAATGGGAGAAAAATATAGGACAAAATTCAAAATCACAAAAAAAGACCAAACTTACTGGTCTGATAAAGATTGGGGTAACCCGTGAGATTTTGGCCCTAAACCCACCCTCTGTGATCACCTTTCAGCCAAATAATAGGCCTATAAATTGAACAGTAATACCCATGAGGAGCATACTCCTCAGAACAACCATCACACAAGACAAAATGGCAGCATTTGCCCAAAAACAAAGTCCAGAAGTCAGGAAGGGGAAGGAAAGAAAGACAAATGGAAATGGGGAAGCCAGGGAGGAAGTGGGAAGACTGCTGTTACCCTGAAGAAATTGCAACAAATATCTTAAAACAAAATGTATGGAAATTGTTGAACAGAAAATGAATTTGCTCTGTAAACTTTCACCCAAACCAAAATAAAGGTTAAAAAATAAACAAATAACAGTAATATGTCTATAATTGATTTTATATTAATCATTGTAAATGATAAGATCTAGATTAATAATCAAATAAAACCCACTGCCATTGAATCAATTCCAACTCATAATGACACTTTAGGACAGAATAGAACTGCCCTATATTGTTTCCAACACTGTAAATCTTTACAGAAACAAACTGCCTCATCTTTCTCTGGCTGAGAGGTTGTGGGTTTTAATCACCAACCTTTTGGTTAACAGCCAAATGCTTTAACCACTACTTCATGAGAGCTCACAAAATCTAGGTTAACATCCTGAAAATGGGTGGCTGAAGTAGGATAGAACACACATCACATTGAGAAGCTAGGATTGAGCATGGATTGTCTATGTAGACATTGCAGTTATTAAGAATAATTTGTGGAGCAGTGGTTGAGAGAAAGAGAGAAATCTATAATGAAAGAACAGCATAACTAGGAAGGCAAGGTGCTATCATATTCTGAACACCTGGACTTCAAAGGTGCTGCTTTAGTGTTTTGATTTGTTTTGTTTTGTTATTTTTGGGGGTAAAGAAGAGAGATAAGAGTTTGGAAGCAACAGCAAGGAACAAAGGTAACTGCCCTAATTCCAGATGCAAATACTTGTAGTGTAGAAGGAGGGGTTGCTATGAGTTGGGTCCAACTCGATAGCACATAACAACAACAACAACAGAAGAAGAAAATGAAAAGAACAGCCTTTCTTTGAGTGGATAAGGGAGGAAGCATTGCTTTTGGAGAGCATACGAATTTTAGGTACATCTTGGAGGTAGTGTCAACCTTCAGAATAGATGTTGGGTAATACAGGGGCTTTTCCAATGACAAACCATGTCTTTCATAGGTTCAGTAGAAAAGTGTGAGGAATTATGGAAAGGTGGTAGCTTGAGTCAGATTAGAGATCTACAGAGTCATGTAGGAGTAAGGAAGCCCCTGCAAGGTGTGGATTTCCATTGGGGGCCTAATGTAATCAGTGAAGGGACTAGATCTAATCCTTCCATAAGCAGAAGAATGATGACAGTGTAACAGTCCTTTATGGGTACTTGTCCTTTAGGATTTTCTGGTGGTGGAACAGGGGTTACTTGGGGAGAAGAAAATTGCAGGAGTATGTGGAGCTCTGTGGGCTTCCCTCCAAGTTTCCTGTGGCAGTCAGGGCTGGGAGAATGTAGTCTCACAAACTATGGAACACTTTTGTTGTTATTAGCTGTCAAATCAGCCCCCGACTCATGGCAACCCAGTGCACAACAGAATGCATTCCTGCTCAGTCCTGCTACATGCCCATGACCAGTTGTGTATTGGATAATTGTGATCAGTGGAGTTTTCATGGACTGATTTTCAGAAGTAGATCTCCAGGCATTCTTTCCTAGTCCAACACTCAAGCTTCCACTGACAGGTGTGTGGTAGCTCTGCATGAGGTGCATTGGCCAGGAACCAAAACCTACAAGGTTGGTGAGTATTCTACCACTGAAAAACTGCTCTCCCCATGGAACTCTTTTAGTTGGCTATTTATCCACAATGGGGATGGAAGTTGCCCTTCAAATGAACATGGAGAAACGGAGCTAATCCTTTTGAAAATACCAGCTCACCATTCTTCCCAGACAAAATATACACTAGATTCTGATGGAGGTTGAAGCAGTTGTTTACAGATGAATTCACTTTGTTGTTGTTGTTGTTATTTGCCATCGAGTCGGCCCCGACTCCTAACGACCCCTCCTTGGGTTTCCGAGGCAGTTATCACTACAGAAGTAGGAATGCCCAACCTTCCTTCCAAGGAGTGGCTGGTGGGTTTGAACCGCCAGCCTCCTGGTTAGCAGTCAAGTGCCTTAGACACTATGCTACCAGAGCTCCTGAATTCACTTTAATGTCTACAATTATAATGGATGAAAAGACTGGAAATTACACCTTGATGTAACTAATTTGTTTTACCAAAAAGGCTAAGGTCTCACTGGCTGGGACTTCAGGTATTTTGTTAGACTGGGTTCTCTAGAGAAGCAAAACCAGTAAAACAGAGAGAGAGAAAAAAAAAACAGAAATTTTTCTTAGGAAAATGGCTCATACACTTATAGAAGCTGGCAAGTCCCAAGTTCGTGGATCAAACATCAAGCTGGAGCCTTTTCCCAACTCATGCAGCTGCAGGGGCTGACGAGCTCAAGGTTGGCAGGCAGTATACTGGCTGTTGCCTCCAACAAATGACAAATCCAAGATCTCCAGGCCAAATGGTGGATTGTTCACTCATAGACAGTTGGGCAGGACAACATGGTCAGGACAACAGAATCCTGATCCACAGAAGGGTGACTCTTTTCCCAGGATGTCCATAAATATACTGGAAGCAGGCCACACCCCTAGGGAAACTCCCTTTCAACAGATTGGCTGCTCAAAACATATACATCTGATCCCATCATTGGAACAACCCACATCACAATTGCTTAAACCACACAGAATTGTGGTCCAGCCAAGTTGACACACAGCTCCAACTATCACAGTTCACCCCTTGCCAACCTGGCAATTCTACACATCTTCTAAACCATATATAATCTCTAAATAAGGACAATTATAAAGTCATATTTGCACCTACATGATATGCTAACACACGTACAACTGAAATGTATTGACATTATTACATTTCACAGTTCATATCAGAAGGAAACAAAAATATTTGATACCCATATACAATGAAGAAATATAACAATCACAGTCCTCGTTTCTGCAACTGGTCACATGGTTGTAGCTGATATTCAGAACTACCCTCTTCCACCACTCACTCTGTATTTCCCTTGCCCTCAGGAAGCACCTCCCCTTGTCATGGTTCTTTGCCTGGTGGAGTGACCCAGATCTTCATTCTTGGAAAGTTTGGGCCACTAGTAGTCATATCAGAATGGGGTTGCTGTAATTTTCCATTGACTTTAATCATAGGGCATGGTAGTACTAAGAGACATCCTAAAGAATCTCCTGTGTTCCAGACATATTCTTCTTTACCTCCATTATGTAATATCAATCCAATTTCCCCTTCATAATCAGGATCTATCACACCAGGTAGTACAGTAATGCCCTTCTTTGTCTGTTGATCCAGAGGCATGAGGAAACCAAAATGGCCGGGTGGCATTCTTAATTTCCAGTTCAATGTAATCAGTATTGTGTCTCCAGGTAAGAGTGTTCCTCCCTTTGGGACTAAGAACTCCAGACCCACAGAGCATAGGATAGCAGGGACAAGAAGCAAAAAATTTTTGAGTGGTCACTAGGGGTAATAGTCAGTGGTCCCATTTCCACCCCTTGGTGCCTGGACCCATGAATCCTGGCTATTGCAGAAATAGCACCATATACTGCACGCTGATTTAGAGCATATACAGCCTCCTATAGAATATTGCCCCAACCCTTCAAGGTATTACGACCTAGCTGTTGCCATAATTGTGTTTTCAGTAGGCCATTCCATCGTTCTATCAAGCCAGCTGCTTCAGGATGATGAGGAACATGGTAAGACCAGTGAATTCCATGAGTATAGGCCCATTGCCACACTTCATTTGCTGTGAAGTGAGTCCCTTGATCTGAAGCAATGCTGTGTGGGATACCATGATGGAGGATAAGGCATTCTGAAAGTCCACGGATGGTAGTTTTGGCAGAAGCATTGCATGCAGGGTAGGTGAATCCATATCCAGAATAAGTATCTATTCCAGTAAGAACAAAATTCTGTCCTTTCCATGATGGAAGTGGTCCAATGTAATCAACCTGTCATCACATTGCTGGTTGATCACCCTGAGGAATGGTTTCATATCGCAGACTCAGTTTTGGTCTGTGCTGCTGGCAGATTGGGCACTCAGCAGTAGCAGTAACCAAATCAGCCTTAGTAAGTGGAAGTCCATGTTGCTGAGCCCATGCATAACCTCCATCCCTGCCACCATGGCCACTTTGTTCATGAGCCCATTGAGCAATGACAAGAGTAGCTGAGAAAAAAAGATGGCTGGTTGTCACTGAATGTGTCATCCTATCCACCTGATTGTTAAAGCCTTCCTCTGCCAAGGTCACCTTTTGGTGGGCATTCACAGGAGACACAAATACATTTACTTCTTTGGCCCAGTCAGAGAGATCTATCCACATACCTCTTCTCCATACATCCTTGTCACCAATTTTCCAATCATGCTCCTTCTAAGTCCCAGACCATCCAGCTTCCTTATACTCCTCATGCTGACAAAATTGCAGAAAAGTATCAAATATGTGATCACCCAGAGCCTTACTTCTCAAAAGTACTTGATCTATTGATGGTGCTATTTTGCATATTAATGTTGATACCTCATGCCAAAGATTATCAGGGCCTTCTTTACTAACAGAGGCAGGGTCACCAGTGCCTTTACAATTAATCAAATTGGAGAACCAATTTAAGAAGCCCATCCTTATGATTTTATTTCTCTAGAACCACCCCACTCTCAGTACCAAATGTGTTAGACTGGGTTCTCTAGAGAAGCAGAACCAATAAAGCTTAGAGAGAGAGGAAAAAAGCGAAATTTATCTTAGGAAAATGGCTCACACACTTATAGAAGCTGGCAAGTCCCAAGTTCGTGGATCAAACATCAAGCTGGAGGCTTTTCCCAACTCATGTAGCTGTAGGGGCTGCTGATTCCATCAAAGGATGAATCCAAGATCTCCAGGCTGAATGGTGGATTGTTCGTTCACAGACAGTTGTAGGCAACACAACAGAATTCCGATCCACAGAAGAATGTTTCCTTACCCAGGATGTCCATAATTATACTGGAAGCAGTCCACACCGCTAGGGAAACTCCCTTTCAATGGATTGGCTGCTCAAAACATATACATCTGATCCCATCATTGGAACAACCCACATCATAATTGCTTAAACCACACAGAATTGGGGTCCAGCCAAGTTGACACACAGCTCCAACTATCACAGATGTACTGACATCCCTCAAGAGCATTGACTCTTGTGCCCACAGCCTACCCCTCCAGGACCTCTCGGTTCCCCTATCAATCTCTCTTTGAGTGGGTGTTTCTGCTCCCTAATTTGAGATATCACCTTTCTCCACAGGTTGATGGGTCACAGTCCTCTCTGCCTTGTAATCCCACTGCTTCGATAGGAAGTCAATAGCATCCCCATCTGCTTTCACTCCAATAATGGCAAGAATGTAAAGAAAATTTTAAGAGTGCTGTTTTCATCAAAGCCCTGGTAGATTTGTATATTTATGAGAACATCTTTCCAACAAAGTGTCTTGAGGAAGAGGCATCTTTTTCTAATCCATGTAACCATACTGTATGAGCTAACAGTGACCAGACCTACAGTGAGATGGGTATTTCAACCCTATTATGATTTTCTGACAGGTGACGTCAGGCTAAATGTATTGTCTTAAAGGCTTTGCACAATTATGTTTCCTTGAACAATTATGTTTGGGTAAAACACAGTTCTGTTTGGGGGAAGGGAGTGTTGTTTTCAATTAGCTGACAGTGCCTCAGCCTGACCCTTCTTGAGGAACAACAGGCATTCCCAGAGCTTCTCTCATCCTTCACCCCAGTTCACTCTTTCACAACTAACTAGGAGAAAGCTCAGACTTTCCAAACTCAGGAAACTCTGTAATAAGTAATGTAAATTCTTCATGAAAAGTAACAGATTCTCATTTTTTAGTGTCAGTGGTTGCATTTTCAGTTCTACACACGCCAAAACCTGCAGTAATCATGGCTGAGCTCTGTTTGAACCACAAGGTGGCGGTGTTACTGTATAAAATACCTTGGTCACACTGCAAGTCCAATTAAAGATTTACTTCCCCATAACATCAGAATAATCACACATTTCACAAAGGAATGCATATATTCTCAGAGAATATGCTTATAGAATTCTTTGAGAATTTATTGTTCTACTATACATTTTCAGAAATTATTTTTTTCATCAATAATAAATTTCAGAAGTCATTTTTCCTCAAGTTCTGAAGAGAAAATTAAAGACTAAACCAAAATGTATTGCCGGATCCGACGCAAATTGATTCCTCCTTGGGTTTCCGAGGTGGTATCACTACGGAAGTAGATTGCCCAACCTTCTTTCCCAGGAGTGGCTGGTGGTTCAAACCCACCAGCCTTCTGGTTAGCAGTCAAATGCCTTAGGCACTACACCACCAGACCAATGCCTTTTAATTAAATTTTTTGGCTTATGCCTCTACTGCTTGCTCCCCTCCCCTGTACAATTACCTCCTTAATATCGCCCTTTGCAAACTAACATGGATAAGGATTCATAATTCCAAAAGAATCACTCTGAAGAAGGGCCTGTCTTGATTGGACAAAATAATCTCACTCATATACTAAGTCAGAGCCTAAATTTAAATAATAATAAAAAATTATCTGAAGATTCAAAGACCATTCAACAAGTCTCTTTGCATTGTCAAAGAATAAATATAAGATATATAATCGATCTTCCCTCAGACCTCATTTTAACAAGTCTTCTCCGGTAATAAAGATCCTTGAGTACCATTTTACTTAAATGGACAAGTGTTAGATTTGTACTTCACAGATCTAATACATTTGTAGGAAAAAATGAGGCCAGATGACCCACTAATTATTTTTAAATTCTGTTTAATAACTCTACATCCTGTTAGCATCAGAATTTGTACTGTCTTCAAAATAAGAAGGTATGAGTTGTACAATACTATTTTTTTTCTTTTTAAATTTTATATACTGTGTCCTTCCTTGCCATGTACTCCTGCCCCCTGAGCTATCTCCCTGTGCAAATACTGCCCTTCTGTTCTCCCATGATTGATCACTCCAAGTCATTTATCTATCTGATGTAAATGTTCACCCCTGTTAAAGCCTATCTATTGCTTGGCTGGAAGGCACAGGAGTGAGTTCAGTCTCACCAGGTTCTATCAAACCAGAAAATCTGGTCTTTTTTTTTTTTTTTTTTTTTTTGAGTTTTGTTCCACATTGTTCTGCCACTCTTTCCAGGATCTCCTGCACCGATCCCCCTCCGAGTGGTTGACTTTGGTAGCCAGGCATCATCTGCTTCTTCTGGTCTTATGGTCATATAAGGAGCTCTGGTAGCATAGTGCCTAAGGCACTTGACTGCTAACCAGAAGGCTAGCCATTCAAACCCACCAGCTACTGCTCGGAAGGAAGGTTGGGCAATGCTACTTCCATAGTGATACTGCCTCGGGGAGGGGTCGCTATGAGTCGGGGCTGACTTGATGGCAAACAACAACAACAACAACATGGTCATATAGGCTGAGGATCGCATGGTCCTTAGACTTATCATTTCCATGTGTTTCTTGGTTTCTTCATTCTTCTTTGCTCTGGACCAAGAGAGACCCACCTTTGCATCTAGATGACCGCTTGCAAGCTTTTAACACCCTAACAGCTACTCACTGAAGTAGGATGTAGAACAATGTTTTTGTGTAGTATGTTATGCCAATTGAGTTGATGTCCCCTGTGACCATGGTCCCAAACCCACAGGTCCAACTACTCATGCCCTCTGGGTAGCTGGCTTTGGCCAAGAAGCCACCACAAACTTGCCCCTTGTCATCTCTACTACACAGCTGGACATTCTTCCATCACTTACAAATACTCATGAACAAACATTGTCTGCTAACCCTGTACATGGTCATGGGCACACTACCCCCTGCCAAGACGTACCTGATCATTCAGCCTGTCCACTCACCTGTCCACCTGTAGATCAATGCTTGCCATCACTGACAACGCCATACTGTACAAGCAAAAGGGTTTATCTTTGTTGTCTCTACCTCCCATGTATCTCTCAACATCTTCCTCTTTCTCAGTAACACAATGTTGATCACTCACAGTTGGTTCATTGCCCTTCTCTTCACCCAAGTCAATACTTGTCTCTTACCTATCTAGCAGTGTTCCCTCTCTTCCTCTCCAACCCCTGGTAACCAACAAAGAAACTTTCCTCCCATATATATACCTTTCCTTAACTTTTTACAATAATGAACTAATACAATATTTGTCCTTCTGTGATTGACTTATTTCACTCAACATAACATCCTCCAAGTTCATCCATGTTATGCGGTGTTTTGTAGATTCTACATTATTCTTCAATGTTGCGTAGTACTTCATTGTGTGTATGCATCATAGTTTGGTTATCCATTCTTCTATTGATGGGCATGTAGATTGTTTCCATCTTTTTGCTATTGTAAATAGTGCTGCGATGAGCATGGGTGTGCATATATCTGTTCTTGTCCTGGCTCTCACTTCTTTAGGAT
>NW_006921791.1:2181135-2218073 GCF_000298275.1 Orycteropus afer afer
TTGCTGGATCAAATGGTATTTCTAATTCCAACTTTTTAAGGAATCGCCATACTGCTTTCCACTGTGGTTTTATCATTTTATAGTCCCACCAGCAGTGTATGAAAGTCTCAATCTCTCCACATCCTCACCAGCACTTGTTACTTTCTGTCTTACTGAACTTTGCTATTAGTGTTGGGGCAAGATGTTATCTCATCATTGCTTTGATTTGCATCTCTCTAATAACTAATGATCCTGAATATTTCTTCCTGTGTTTGCTAGCTGCCTCAATATCCTATTCTGCCCACTTTTGAATTGGATTGTTTGTCTTTTTTTTTTTGGTGTTGTTGAGCTGTTGGAATTTTCTATAAATTTTAGAGATAAGTCCATTCTCAGATATTTCGTTGCTGAATATTCTTTTCTCTTTTGGAGAAGTCTTTGGAAGCACACAAAAATTTAATTTTGAGAAGGTCTCATTCATCTAGTTTGTCTTCTGCTGTTTGTACATTTTGGGTTATGCTTGACAGTCTATTTATGCCATAAGTTAGAGTCCCTAAATTTGCCCCTATTTTTTTTTTTTTCTGGAACTTTACCATTTAGGTTTCATATTTAAGTATTTGATCCATCTGGAGTAAGGGAGTAAGTTTTTGTGTATAGTGTGAGTTATGGATCTTGTTTCATTTTTCTGCAAATGGATATCCGGTTTTCCCAGCACCATTTATTAAACATACTCTTCCTCATTTAATGGATTTCAGCCTTTTATCAAAAATCAACTGACCATAGGTTGATGGATCTATTTCTGGGTTCTCAATTCTGTTCCAATGATTTATGTGTCTGTTGTTATACCAATACCAGGCTGTTTTGACTACTATGACTGTATGACTGTACAGTAGGTTTTGAGATCCAGGAGTGTGAGACCTCCTACTTCGTACTTCTTCTTCAATAGTGCGTTGCTTATTTGAGGTTCCTTTCTTTTCCATATAAAATTAGTGATTGGTTTTTCCATATCCTTAAAGAATGTTAATGAAATCTGAATTGGGATTGCATTGGGTAGAATTAATATTTTCACAATGTTCACTCTTCCTATCCAAGAACATGGTATGTTCTTCCATTTATGTAGATCTCTTATGGTTTCTTGAAGTAGTCTTTTGTAGTTTTCTTTGTACAGATCTTGTGTATCCCTAGTGATATTTATTCCCAAGATCTTTGTTGTTGTTGTTGTTTTGTTTTGGCAGCTATTATAAATGGTGTTGATTTCCTTATTTTCTTCTCAGTAATTTCTTTGCTGGTGTAGAGGAATCCAACCAATTTTTGGATGTTGATCTTGTATCCTGCCACTATGCTAAATCTCTCAATTAGTTCCAGTAGTTTTTTGTGCTGAGCCTCTTGGATTTTCTCTGTAAAGGATCATATCATCTGCAAATAGGAGTAGTTTTCCTTCCTCCTTACCAATATGGATGCCTTTGATTTCCCTTTCTTGCCTTTTTGCCCTGGCTAAGGCTTCCAATGCAATGTTGAATAGAAGTGGTGATAGAGGGCATCATTGTTTGGTTTCTGTTCACAAGGGGAATGGTTTTAGTGTCTCTCCATTGAGATAATTTTGGCTGTTGGTTTTGCATATATGCCAATTATTATGTTGAAGAATTGCCCTTCTATTCCTATTTTGCTAAGAGTTTTTATCAGGAATGGGTGTTGGATTTTTTCAAACACCTTTCTGCATCAATTAATATGATCATGTGGTTCTTTTCTGTATTTATGTGATGGATGACGTTGATTGATTGTTGACATTGATGTTGAACCATCTTTCAGTACCTGGTATGAACCCCACTTGGTCATAATGTATTATATTTTGGATATGTTATTGGAGTCTATTGGCTAGGATTTTGTTGAAGATTTGTGCATCTATATTCATGAGGGATATTGGTCTGTGCTTTTTTCCTTTTCAGTGATGTCTTTGCCTGGTTTTTGTATTAAGATTATGCTTGCTTCATAAAATGAATTTGGGAGGTTTCCCTTCTTTTTTACATTCAGGAATAGTGTGATAGGATTGGTGCCAGTTCTTCTCTGAATGTTTGGTAGAATTCTCCAGTGAAACCATCTCGGCCAGGGCTTTTTGTTGTTGTTGTTGTTAGTAATTTTTTTTTTTTTTATGACCTGTTCAATTTCTTCTTTTGTTATGAGTCTGTTCAAATTTTCCACCTCAGTCTGTGTTAGTGTAGGTAAGGAGTATGTTTCTAAAAATCTGTCCATTTCTTTTAGATTTTCAAGTTTGTTAGGGTATGGTTCTTCACAGTATCCTGATATTATCCTTTTTATTTCAATTGGTTCTATTGTGATGTTGCCCAAATCATTTCTTATTCATGTTATTTGTATTCTCTCTCTCTTTTCCTTTGTTAAATTTGTCAGTGGTTTGTTGACTTTATTAATCTTTTCACAAATCCAACTTCTAGTCTTGTTCATTTTTCTACTGTCTATTTTTTATTTCATTTATTTCTGCTCAAATCTTTGTAATTTCATTTCTTCTTGTGACTGTAGGTGTTTTTTGCAGCTCTTTTTCTAATTGTTGGAGATGTTGGGTTAAGGTGCTGATTTTGGCTCTTTCTTCTTTTTTGATGTGTACATGTATTGCTGGAAATAGACCTCCGATCACTGCTTTTTTGGTGTCCCAAAGGTTTTGATATGGTATGTTTGCACTCTCATTTGATTCAAAGAATTTTTTAATTTCATTTTTTATTTCTTTTATTACCCCGTCCTTCTTAAGGATGGTTTTGTTCAGTTTCCATGTGTTTGCCCTTTTTCCGTTAATCTTCCTATTGCTGATTTCTAATTTTATAGCACTGTGGTCTGAGAAGATGCTTTACAACATTTCAATATTTTTAAATTATTAAAATTTAAAGTATTAAAGTCTCCTACTATGACTATGGAGTCATCTGTTTGTCTTTTCAATTCTGTTAAAGTCTGATTTTTATATTTTCAGCTTCTTTCATTGGGTGCATAGATATTTGTTATGGTTATATCCTCTTGTTCAATCGATTCTTTAATCATTATATAATGCCCTTCCTTGTCTCTTATGGTGGCCTTCGTCTTAAAGTCAGTTTTATCAGAAATTAATATTGCCACTCCTCATCTTTTTTTGATTGCCATTTGTTGATTGCCATTTGTTTGATACATATTTTCCCAACCTTTGATTTTTAGTCTGTTTTTGTCGTTGCCTCTAAGTATGTCTCTTGTATAGACACATTGATGGATTATGTTTTCTTAACCAATCTGCAACTCTCCGTCTCTTGAGTTATGCATTTAATCCATTCACATTCAGTGGCGCTCTGGTGGTATAGTGCATAAAGCATTTGACTGCTAACCAGAGTTAAATAAAGGCTGGCTATTTGTACCCAACAGCCACTCTTCAGAAGGAAGAGTGGGCAATCTACTTCTGTAGTGATACCACCCAAGGAGGGTCACTATGAGTAAAAATTGACTCAAAAGCAGTGAGTTTGGATTTTTGGAATTTGATGAGTTTGTTGCTATTGTTTTGTGATGTGTTTTCTCACTGTGTTGCTGATTTTTTTGTTCTATATAATTTTCTGTTCTGAGCTCATATTGTTTATGAATTGTGTTATAATTTCCTTCATTGCTGTTGTTTTAGTATTTGCTAAATGTTTGTGCTTGTCCTCTTTTTTATTTTGATGTGAAAATTTATCATATTTCTTTGAGGTTACACTGTGATTTATAATTTTCTTCCCCAAGTTTAGAACAGTCCTTTCTATCTTACAATTGTCTTGACTTCCTCACCATTTAGAAAGTCTGTAACTAGACTATTTTTTCCCACTTTTTAGTCTGTAGTTGTCCTCATTTGCCAATTGATGTCTCTGGTTCCCTGTTTATGATCTTGTAAGCTTATTTTGGGAGCTCTGGTAGCATTGTACCTAAGGCACTTGACTGCTAACCAGAAGGCTGGCAGTTCAAACCCACCAGCCACTCCTCAGAGGAAAGATGAGGCAATCTACTCCCATAGTGATACTGCCTCAAAAACCTAAGAAGGGGTCGCTATGAGTCAGGTCCGACTCAACGGCATATAACAACAACAACAAAGCTTATTTTACTTTGGATACCTCCATAGTTGTGTTGGTTTCTGGGTTATGTTATCTTGTGTATTAATAATCGGTAATTGTTTGCTAGTATTGGTTCTCTATTCAAAGGACTCCCTTTAGAATCTCTTGTAAGGCCTGGGTTTAGCAAATTCCCTTAATTTCTCCTTATCAGGAAATGTCCTAATTTCACCATCATATTTGAGGGACAGTTTTGCTGGATATATAATACTTGGTTGGATTTTTTTTTTCTTTCAGGGTTTTATATATACCCTCCCATTGTCTTCTCGTCTGAATGCTTTCACTGAGAATTCAGAGCTTAGACTTATTGATTCCCCTTTGTATGTAACTTTTCAATTTTCCCATGCTGCTTTCAGGATTCTCTCTTTGTCTTTAGTTTTGATAAGTTTGATGATGATATGTCTTGGGGTCTATCCTGTTTGGGCTTCCTTGAACTTCTTGAATGTATATCTTCTCACCTTTCATCATATCAGGGAAATTCTCTTCCAACAAATCTTTGACTGTTATCTCTGGGTCTTTATTTGTTTCTTCCTGTTGTGGAATTCCAACTACATGTAGGTTATTCCTCTTGATGGTATCCCACATATATCTTAAACCACCTTCATTTTTTTTTGATCTTTGCTCTGATTGATCCCTTTTCCAAAGCAGTACTGAGGTATTTATCTTCAATCTCACTAATTCTGTCTTCCATTGGGTTTTGGTTAACTAGTGCCGCTCTGACAGGTATATACCACAAAAGGGTATTTAACAAACAGGAGTTTATTCTCTTACAGTTCGAAGCCTTTCAGTCCAAGTTCAAACTGTCAGGCTCTCGTGGCGGTGAAAGCCCTTCAACCATGGGCTTCAGCTCTGCCTCCTGCTCCCAGCCCACTGAATCTAAAGGCTTTTCTTCACTCAGACAGCTGCTGGCTGCTGAAGCTGACAAACCCAAGATTGACAAATGAAAAGGCACACTCCTTATCACCAGACAATATGGCAGGCCACTAATGCAAGTCCAGAAAAAGTCCCAAGATAGGCAGCGCATGGAAGGCTGTTGAACAACTACTTGGCTAGATGCAGGGTTCAATCATGCCACCAAAAAGCTGGAGACCTTCCTCAAGGTTGCTTCTTATATACTGGGAGCAGCCCACACCCCTAAAGCAGTTACTCAGCTGCTCCAGTAGACTCGACCATGGAGTTAATTACCAATCTCACTGTGGGGAATAACTACATCCAGTTGCCCAGCCACTCAACCAGGCCCAGCCAAGTTGACACAGAAACTTAACTACCACACATTGATTCAGTTCTACTCCTTTGCCCATTCAATGTGTTATCTATTTCTGAAAATTTAGTATTTATCTTCTGGACTTCTATCTTTAGATTTTGTATCATTTCTAATTTTTTCATTTATTGTGTAATTTTGTTCTTGTATTGTCTTCCAAAATTGTTCAAAGGTTTTGTCTGCGCTTTCCTTAATTTTGTCAATGATTTTCTTGATCTGTCTCTCAATCCATTGAAGGTACCTAAATATAATTCTTTTGAATTTCTTATCAGGGAGTTCCAATGCTGCTTCTTCCTTGGTGATGGATTCTGGGTATGCATTATGTTTCCTTGTTTCTACTGCTTTATCTTGCTTTTTTGTGTGGACTGTGATGATCTGTTATCTCTGATACATTATGATGTTGTTGTATTTATATTTAATTGGTGATTGTATGTTGGACTGGTTTGACCAAGATTTTCATTTTCTTTGTTTTGTTTGGATGTATCTGAGTAAGCAGGGTACTGTGCTCCTCTATTTGCTAGTTGGCAGCACTTATACACTCACCACCTGTCCCTTGGTGGGTGTGATAGAGAATGAAAGTGCATGCACAGGTCTCTGTTACCTTTCCAGTCATCAGCCTCTTGTATGTCCATGCTGTCCTTGGCAAGAAGAGCCATTCTTAGGCTCCTGGAATCTGAACAAAAATGCTATCCCTTTATATATCCAAAATGGGTGCCACTAGTAAACATTCAAAATGGCTGTGCCCTCTGGACAGCTGAAAGTCCACAGTTCAGTTTGTCTCCTTCTTTGCAGTTTTCTTTTTTAGTCATCAGCCACCAGTGTAGTCATCCTTGCAGATCTTGGTGAGCAAGATCTTTTTGTAGGTTAATCCTCATGTCCTAACAGCACTTGGAAATATTCAAACTGGCCATGCCATCAGGATAGCTGACAGTCTGCAGCTCTGTTTGTCTCCTTATTCTCTGTTTTCATTCAAGTTCTTCTACTCAAACCAAACTCACTGCCATCAAGTCAGATCTGACTCATAGTGACCCCTCCTTGGGTTTCCAAGGTGGCATCACTATGGAAATAGATTGCCCAATCTTCCTTCCTCAGAGTGGCTGGTGGGTTTGAACTGTCAGCCTTCTGATTAGCAGTCAAGTGCCTTAGGCACTACACCACCAGAGTTCTTCTACTAGTTAGTGTTTAATCCACTTCTGTATCTTTACTTTCTAAGCATAGGGCTCCATGATTACCTTCTGTATCTGTGTCATTTGGTTTCTCTTTTCTTTGTTGAGGAAGGTCTGTGTAGCTTGTCTGCCTATTCCACTGTCTTACCAGATGTCTCCCTGTATGGTACTATTTTTAAAAAATCTTTATTGCTTACAGTACTGATAGCTGTAGGAAATGCATGTCATGCATTTTTCAACAATGAGAGGCACATTTTTTTTGGCAACTTACTATGTGCCAAGAACCATGTGAAATACTGGAAACAGTAATTAAAAACAAACAAATAACAATTTAAAGAGGGGGGATAAAAACCTTCCTACATGCCAAACTTGTCATATTTGATAAGCATGTGAAAGGGCTGGTGTGCTGCATCACTTAGGAACATTTAACTAGAGAAGAATCATATGGAAAGTGAGGTTAGTGACACCAGTTGGTAGAGGGTCTAGTGAACCAAGAAGTCGAGTTTGATCTCCATCTCATGAGTAAGACAATGCCACTACAGGTTCTTGAGTGGAGGTCCACTATTGGAAAGTTAGCCTGGGAACACAGCCGGATGGGTTGCAATAGAGGTCATGAAGCCAGCCACAAAGCTAATGAAGCCATCCAAGGTGTGGAATGGGAAGTTTATCAACACTACATGAAAGTGGTATTCAAAAACTTTAACTTAATATTTTTTGAGGAACTTATATGAGTCAGGCCCTTTAATATGCATAAGACTTTATACTTTTATACAGAAGACCAGTGTGTATGTGAGCATATCTAATATGAGACAGGGTATGATAACTTTTATGACAGAAGGACCAACTTTGCCCTATGACAGCCCAATGGTGAGCTCCATGAAAGCTGGGTAACTTAATATTCATCTTTTAATGCTAGACCCTAGGGCAAGGCCTGGTATATTGTAGGTGCTCAGTAAACACTTGCTATATTAATGTCAAAGGAGCCTTGGTGGCACAACTTTTAAGTGCTTGACTGCTAACCAGAAATTGACTGTTGGTCAGCAGCTCTGTGGGAGGAAGACCTGGTGATCTGCTTCCATTATGATTACAGCCTAGAAAATCCTATGGGGCAGTTCTACTCTATCACATGGGGTCACTACCAGTCAGAATCAACCCTGTAGCACCCAACAACAACAACATATGGATATCAGCCCGGGAGATTAGTTCCGGTTAGATTGTGTCCCAAAGAAAATAATGTTCAGATTCTAACCCCAGAATATGATCTTATTTGGAAAGAGGATTGTTGCAGATTTAATCTATTATGAAGCCATGCTGGTTTAGGGTGTACTGTAATCCAATAACTAGTACCCTAATGAAGAAAGGAGAGGTCAGGCATTACATACAAGGAAGAAGTCCAGGTAAAGATGGAGGCAGAGATTGAAGTGATGTATCTATAAGTCAACAAACATAAAAGATCAAAACTTCCAGAAGGTAGCAGGAGTCAATGTAGGATCCTCCTCCCTAGACTCTCCTGAGGATGCCTTTATTTTGCTCTTCAGACTTCCAAAACTGTGAGTCTATAAATATCTGTTGCTTTAGTCCTCCAAGTTTGTGGTAATTTTTTACAGCGCTCTAGGAAGCTAACACAAACAATTTCATTTATCAAGCAATATTTGAGCTACACTTTTAAAAAGATAACTGAGGTTCATTGATTATAATAACTCATGTATCTCTAATTCATAAATCACTCCAAGCAAAAGCATGCATCAGAACAATAGTCATATTCTGCAAATATTTCACAGGAAGTTTTCAAACCGAGGGAGGTTTCTACTTAACCCTGAGATCATGTAATTAAACAGAATATTCTAGTTGAAGACAAAGAAAGACTCCCTTCTCCCAACTAATTGGTTCTTTTTATTAGCAATGAGGAAAAATTCAACATTCCATGAGAGCACTGTCAGCAAAAAGTGTTATTCATTAAAGTCCTTATTATTGTGAACCCAAGAATATATTAAATAATTACATATTCTCTATTTTCCCATCCCCTGTGGTAAAAAGCCCCTTTTCTTTCAAAAACACAAACAGTGAAGATCTCTTCCTACCCACACTAGTCTTGTTGTTGTTGTTATTGTTATGTGCCATCGAGTCGGACCCGACTCATAGCGACCCCTCCTTGGGATTCCGAGGCAGTATCAATACGGAAGTAGATTGCCCAACCTTCATGACTGGTGGGTTTGAACTGCCAGCCTTCTGGTTAGCAGTCAAGTGCCTTAAGCAAAAACAAAAAGGGGAAATGTACTCAGAGTGAAGTTTGCTAATATAACTCAGGTTCAAGGACTCCTTCCTTCGAAGTGAAAGAAACAAACAGCATTCAATAATAGATATCACTTCTTAAGTGGAAGTCTTTTTCTTAAGTGGTGCAAACACTTAATGTACTTTCCTGCTAACCGGAAGGTTGGTGGTTCAAGTCCACCCACAGGTGCCTCAGAAGAAAATCCTGGTGACCCACTTCCAAAAAACCAGCCATTGAAAATTCTATGGAGCACTGTTCTATTCTGATACATATGGAGTCACCAGATGAATTGGAGTAGACTTGACAGCAGTTGGTTACTGGTTTTATAAGATGTCAGAAGGCATGTTCCCCCTAAATTCTAAACAGAAAATTAAAAAATACCAGTTTTATATAATTTCTATGTATGGAGAGCAAAAACCTATGGGGACTGTATAGTGCATTTTATGCTTTTTTTCCCTTCTCTTACTGTAACTTGTATGAATTGTTTTATGAAAAAGATCAAGACCTTGCCCTAGAGACAGCTTATCAAGTATTGAGCCCAAATGAAGGAATCATTGTCATGTAATAAATGGCCAAAAGCCTTGGCCATTGAGTGTGATGTTTTCACAGGGCTTTCCAGCAAATCAAAGTTTTACAATTATAATTCAAAGAGTACTCAGAGCTTAATATTGAATCAGCTCAGGGTTATTTATATGCATCAGGGTTTTGATTTCCTGTGCTAAAAGTTTTGTACAAGTCCTCAGTCTATCCAGGTCTAATTTTCTCATTCTGTAAAATAAGAATAACATGCCTCAGAGTGTTAGTATAACGTGTAATAAGTTCCTACCTAGCCCAGGGCCAGATGCGAAAAAGACTGATAATCAATATTACTTCTTATATTTATGATCTCCAATAGTCATCACCAGGTAAGATTGAAAGCACTGTAATGATTTCTCATTTGCATAATGCTCTAAGCTGCTCATTTGCACAACTATGTTGCAGGATCATAGTAAACCTCAGTGTAAGAGAAATCATTATTATCATCATGTTAAACATGATCAACCTGAACGCCTGGAAGTTCAGAAACACCCTTCATGTGAGTCAACCTGCCATTTAGAGTGAGAGACAGAGCAGGACCTCTTAAAGGACCTCAAGCTTTGACTCTGGTCCCATTATGAAGATCTGGACAAATGTTTCTAAACTGGAGATGGCCTTGGACAATGCACAAAGCAGCCATAATGAAACTTCCCTTGATCAAAGATTGTCCATGACTTCTTCAGGCCCTTGGATAGGTTGCATGGAAAAACATGAAGACAGCAATCAAGACCTTTGTCTTAGTTCTCTTCATCAAATTGGACCAACTCAGGATCAAAATAAACAAACTCAATACTCTTTTCTATTTGAGGACCAAAATGAGTCTCCCCTTTTTTTCAAAACTAAGTAATTGGCAATCATGCTGCTCATGGTCCTATTTAATGAGAGTTGTGGAGATCTCCCTCTTCCATTGTGCATTGTACTGAGCAGTCTTCCATTCATCCAACTGAAACAATTTCTCACATTAGCCTTTTTCAAAAGCTATTTCCAACTAAACACCCCATCTCTTATAGACAGGGACTGTGTCTTATCCATTTTCTAATACACTGTGCATGGCACAGTGAATGCAACATCGTGGGGCTCTATGGATCTTTTTTGAATGAATGAATGGACAGTCAGGAAAAGCATGCAACTAGATATCTCTGGGTAGTGTGAGTTAATCTGAAGCCAGAATTCTAGCAGCCTCCAGGAAAATCTTTAACCAGAAATCTTTTAGTGTCAGTAGTGCTAACAGAACTTTTGTAATTCTAAACACTCCTTAGAGCTTTTATCTGCCCTCCAGTCTCAGCAGGTATCAAGGAACTTCCTCCGAACTCAGCACGCATCACAAAAGCCATCCGGATTCAGCACGTATCAGAGATTTGCGAAACTCCTAAAAGTCTTCCCCATATCTGAGCCGCATCCTCCCTAGATAATATTTTCCTAAGTGAACTTTGGAGCTGGGGGGAGTTTCTTTACGCCCCCCAACATCTTAGATCACTGCCCTGAATCCCTTAGCAACAACCAATCACCTGTACCCCCTCGCCCCGGTGCTGCCCCTCCTCATATTGTTCTATAAATTGAAGAAGGAAACGGGGTACGGGGTCTTTTGCTTAAGCCACTGACCTGGCAAGGGCAAAGACCCTGACTTAAGTTAGCTAATAAACTGTCCTATTGCATTTGCATTGGCGTGGGTTGGCGTCTTCTTCTCTTCCGAAATTCTCCTTTACAGCCTGGGCACAACAGTAGTACAAACAGTTAATACCTTCAGCTGCCAGCTGAAAGATTGGAGGTTCAAGCTCATCCAGAGGAACCTCGGAAGAAAGGCCCTGCAATCTACTTCCAGAAAATTAGCCATTAAAACCCCATGGAGCACAGTTCTACACTGACACACCTAAGGGTTATTAGGAGTCAAAATTGACTGAACAGCAACTGGTTTTTTAGTTATCAGTTATAATCTCTCTGGAACTCAGCCTCTATGTGTAAATCATGGTTGGATTAGATTAACTTTAGGATCTTTCTCAGTTCTGTGTTTCTATGATTTGTATAATAAAAAGAAAGAAAGGAACGGAATGACCTAGTCTCATGTTTCTTATACCTTGATCCCATTGTTTTCTAAACGCTGAAGTTACTCAGTCTACAATACAGTGGTTCCTCCAAAACCTCTCATTAATTTTGCAAAGAAAGACTTGATACTCCTCTATGCGCTTCATTTGATTTTCTTGAAAATGTTAAGGCTCCAGATGAAGATCACTAAAGTGGCCAATGAGACTCAGCATCCTCCATTTGCTCCAACTTCCTACAATTCAGCAAAAATTTACTCCTAATATTTTATTAGAAAGCAGAACGGTACCCTGTAATAAACCACATCTGCCTTGCCCTCTTTTCAAAGGAAGGAATTCATGAGAATCAGATGTCTTTATCAGGAAACAATAAAGAAAAGGTCATGCAAAGAGGTTTTAAATAGCCTGCGGAAGCCAGCCATTCGATTTAATGCCAGATTGCTGCAGCCCCTAAAGCCTGACATGCATTGTTCTTAATCACCAGCACTGAAGGCGTTCATAGCACATCATCAACACAGCCGGCGTTTTGTCTGCAATCGTGCAGAGGGTGAGGACAAGGAGAGGGAAGCAAAAGGAGGATGAATGAGTGGGTTTTGCTGACTCTTCTAACCACAGACCTTGAGAAGTGGCTGAAAACACTTTTTCCCCATCCAGCTCCCAACAGTCTGTGAGCTTTGTTCTCAAATAAGGGGATATTTTGCTGCTCATCATTCACAGGAGGAGAGAAAACGGAAGAAAAAACTTGATCAAAGGGGATGATTGTGTTTTGAGAGTTTGTTTTGAACTCATCAACACAAAGGAAGCATTTGGCTTGAAGTCCTCTCTGCTGCATTTTGAGTGAATTGATTGATATTTTGGGGGTCTTTTGCCAAATCTTTCATAAAGGAGCCTTGAGCTCCTTATGTTTTCTTTAATCTGAAAGGGTCTCAGGCAGCAAGCACTCAGACCCAAGAGTGCAAACATCAAGCCTCCCTTGAGAATGCAAAAAGGGAGCCACTGGCCATCCCCTCTCTTTGGGCAGGTGAGTAACTCAAAGATGCTGATGCCCTGTCTGCCTCTACACCCACACATGCCCAAAGGATACGCTCTGTGGAGAACGTGGAGAAGTGGAGAACACCTGATTCTCTGTGGGAGGAGGTGTAAACATCTTATCATACCCTCACCACTGGCCCCAATCTACCTCTCTAGACTTTCTAATCTCTACCTATTCTCTATTCTTCAGCTATAAATAACTTGCTCACTGCCTTTGTGAAATAAAATAGTAGTAATAGTGAATATTGACTGAGTTCTTACTGTGTTCCAAGCACTATTTTGGTGTTTTACACATAATATATCATTTCATTCTTAGGACAAAAAAAAGTACAAAAATAAGTAGGGACTTGTTAACCCCATTTTACAGATGAGGAAACTGACAGATATTAAATAATTTTCCCATAATTGCACAGCTGAAAAGTAATGAAGGCAGAATACAAAGCCAGTTGTAGGTCCCAAAGAGTCTGATCTTAACATCTTGCCCTCATTCTGGAAGGATCTACAATAAACTTTAAGGTCTATCCGTTCTGGATAAGTATAAACCACAATAGAAAGTGTCCCTTTAATTTAGATTTAATGAGACAATGTTAATTGAGAACAGCTCATGTGATCCCACCAAATAGTAACTCTATGCAGAATATAGTTCAGTTATCTAATTAAATATAGCAAACCATTGCTCTCATGCAATGGGTTTCTAATCTCGACGCTCAATTTCTTCTAAGTGTAGGTGTAATCATTTGTCATGATAACTTCAGAAGTCAAGGCTTGGCTGGTTTTCTTTTATGTACACTCAGATATTCTTATCCCAAGCTATTCTCTGCTTGAGCAGATTGCTTTTTTGCATTTTGCTTGCAGAAAATCCCCAGTTACATTTTGACATTGCTCTAAGCTCATTGTGGACAGTTTATCAACTGCACCATTTTTCTAACATACTGAATAAAAATGCCTTTTCCAGTGCACTGCTGTTGGAATCTCTGGTGGTGTTACACCTAAGGCATTTGACTGCTAACCAAAAGGCTGGTGGTTCAAACCCTTCAGCCATTCCTCGGAAGGAAGACTGGGCAATCTATTTCCATAGAGATACTGTCTCAGAAACCCAAGGAGGGGTGACTGTGAGTTGGAGTTGACTCAAGAGCAGTGAGTTTGGTTTGTTTTGGTTTGCTGCTGGGATAGCTTCTCTTTCTTTGTACATGGCCCACAGCTTTCGGTTCCTGAGCGAGTTTTTCTGGTCCCACTGTGTTCTATATTATTCTCCCACTTCAGCAATGAAAAAGTTCCATACTGCGCTACTTTAACAAAGAAAAATAACTTTCTAATTGGGTCAAGGGTGGATATATGTTCACCAAGGTATCTACCATGCAATGCTGTTAAAAATCCACCTGGACTAGAGTAGTGTTGACTATACTCAATACAAGGCTTGGTACACTTTTTCATACTAGTACCTTTGCCCAGAATGGTCTCTCTTCTCTTGGCAAACTCTTAACCATTCTTTAAGACTCAAATCAAATGTCATCTTTTTTTGTGACGCCTTCTCTGAATCACGCTATCATTTCTCCTCTACTTCCTAAGCATTCCTTGTTTGAATCTTCTTGCAATTACTTATCAGGCATTAAATTTTGCCTAACTTCTTTTTTCAAAAATTAGCTATTCTAAGACAGAGATAACTATCTCATTTGTAGCTTCAGAGTCTAGCACCATGCTTGCTGCATGGTAAATATTCAGATTTGCTATCAAAAAAGAAAAAAAGGACTTGTGTTCTGAAAAGTGCTCTATACATATTAAATATTAGCACTATTTATTCTTTATTCAGTTTGGCATGCTCTCCCTAGGTTCATTATTAAGCATGGCATTCTGGCTGGAGGTTAATCTTCTTGTTATCACTCCTTCCCCTCTGTCTTCTATTCCCATCATTTCCTAACTGCCAGGCATATAATGCTCATTTGCTCTCTGGCATGCTTTAACATTTGGAAGAGGATTGAAGTTCTGTGAGTCCACCCTTCCATCTTCAGATAAGACAACATTTTTGCCAACAACTATGGCTTTGAAATAAATTATTCCAAAATTGTGTGGTACAAAATAACTTTTATTGTATTTATAAATTTTTTGGTTAAGCTATTGAACAGGACACAATATGGAAGGCTAGTTTCTGATGCATGATGTTGGGGTTTCTCAGCTGGAAGAGTCAAAAGCTGGGGTTGAAATTGCTTGAAGTGTCATTACTCTCGTGTTTGGTGGTTCATGCTGCCTGTCAGCTGGGACCTTCAATTCCTCTTCATGTAGGCCTTTCTATGTGTGGATTAGTTTGGGCTTCGTCCCAGTACAGTGGCTGAGAACTGAACATGAAGGAACAGAGGGAGAAAAACAGAGAGAGGCAAAAGCCATATTGCTTTACGACCTAGCCTCAGAAGCCATGCAGTGAAACTTCCACCACATTATAAATTTTGAAGCAGCCACAAAGTTCTGATCAGTTTAAAGGAAAGAGGGAAGAGACTCGGCCTCTTCCTGTGGAATGATAAGATTCTGGAAAAACATGTGGAGCTGTAAATACTGCTGAGGTCATTTTTGGAAAATACAATCAGCTAAAACATCTAAAGCAGGAGGGAAAACCAAACAAAGATGGCAAACATTTCTGCAAGTTTCACTAGTGACTTTCTGAGAAATAAGGGTATTTGGAAAGAGTGAGGCAGAGTAGCATTGTGGAAAAAAACTCAGACTGTGGGTCAGACAGACAGTAGGATTGATTTAGGCAAATTATTTAATCCTCTCTAGGCCATTCAAGAAGCTCTGGTGGCATAATGCCTAAGGTATTTGACTGCTAACTATAAGGTTAGTGGCTCAAACTCACGAGCTGCTGTGTGGAAGGAAGATGGGGCAATCTACTTCAGTAAAGATTTACCTGCTTGGAAACCCAGTGGGGAACACTGTGAGTCAGAATTGACTCTATGGCAGTGAGTTTGGATTTTTCTGTTTGTTTTGGTAAAAAAAAAAAAAAAAAAAAGACCAAACTCACTGCTGTTGAGGCAATTCCAACTCATAGCGTTCCCCCCACTGGGTTTCCAAGAAGGTAATCTTTACCAAGAAGCTCTGGTGGCGTAGTGCCTAAGGCATTTGACTCAGAAGATTGCCCAGTCTTGCTTCCGTGGAGTGGCTGGTGGGTTTGAACAACCAATCTTCTGATTAAGAGTCAGATGCCTTAGGCAGTGTGCTACTAGAGCTCCTCTTGTTTTGGTTTGTTGTTATGTGCCATCGAGTCGACCCCGACTCATAGAGACCCCTCCTTGGGTTGCCGAGGCAGTATCACTACGGAATTAGATTGCCCAACCTTCCTTCCGAGGAGTGGCTGGTGGGTTTGAATCACCAGCCTTCTGGCTAGCAGTCAAGTGCCTTAGGCACTACTCTACCAGAGCCCTTCCATATCATCATTTATACGAATGGACACTTCAGGACCAGTGGCATGATTAGAAATAAGATATGTAAACTTCCTGGCATATAAAATGCACTCAATCAAGAGAAACAGTAATTAATTCATCTTCAAACATCACAGGCTCCTATGTTCACAAAAATTACAGACATGATTTTGATTGAAGAAGTGGAAGGCAGAAAAGATGTTGTGGGAAAAATCCTGCAAAGCAAAAAAAAAAAAAAGGAAAATCATGATTATATTAATCCTGAAACCTTGCTACCCTGCCCTGGAGTCTCTGGGTGGCGCAAACAGTTAACATGATCAGCTACTAAACAAAAGGCTGAGAATTTACCACATTCATGCAGAGTGGCTGCAGAAGAAAAGTGCTGGTGATCTACTTCTGAAAGACCACAGCCATTGAACACTCTATGAAACACAGTTCTACTATGACACACGCATGGGGTCACCATGAGTCAGAATTGAATCAGTGGCATCTGGTTTGGTGTTTGGATTTTAGTTTGGTAGTCTGCTCTACCTTATGTAGCTTCAATAATCTGATGATTTTAGTTTTTCTTCCCTCTAACCAATATAAACCAGAAGAATATGATAACTGAAAAAAGGTCTAAAGGCTCAGAAAGATCTGTAGTCAGTGGTTTGCTGGAGCTCATTTCTACAGACTCTGTTAAATTTTCAGGAAATTTGCAAGCTGATTGATGCCAGATTCATAGCTTGCAATCAGCTATGGAAAGAATATTTACACCACAGAAATTAGCAAAGGTCACAAATCAGGACCCCACCTCAAGAGCCAGTTGCTAAATATTTACCAACACAGCACTTCTGCAGGCCTACTACTTGCTAGTTTTGTGACCTTAGACAGATGCTTAGTTTTTCTGAGCTGTGGTTTCCTCATCTACAAAATACAGATAATAAACCCTGCATTACAGGGTGGTTGTGAGGTTTAAAAGAAACAATGTATATAGAGTATTTAACATAGGACATGATATATAGTGTTCAGTAAGTACTAGCTAATATTGTTGTGATTGCATTAGTGGCACCACAACCTAGTCTGGTGGCTACCAGAAACCTTTCTTAAAAATTGACTTTGTTGATCAAACAAAATTGTATGCTGAGAAACCTATTTTTCTTAGAGGGTGGAGAAAACGCCACAAGATTTTTTCCATGAACCTTAAGGAAATCAGTTCCTTCCAATTTCTGGAACTCATTTTAAGGCATGCCAGGAAGCCAGCATATTTTGATCCCAAGTTAGGCTCTCGTGGAATGCAGCTTGGAGTCTCTTTCTATGTGGCTGCAATCTCTGACAAGCTTCAAAGAGACAATGGAGGTGGGTTCAGAATCAGTTTGGACATACTCCTGGAGAAAAAAAATGCCTTCCAAAATGAGAGTTTGTATTAAGCTAGAGCTTTCTCCCTCCAGACCCAGCTCAAAGGTGAGTTGTTAATTACGTGATTAAAAGCTGTTCAGTTGGTTTTCCATTCCACATTCCCAGCTGTCTCTCAACATGATCAAAGAGAACAAGTTGGACCACTGTAAATACACAGAGACAGGAATCAGGGCTTCAAACCGATTCATTCCAATTCAGCCCTCAGCTGAGAATTTTCACCCCAGATATGTGTACATAAGAATCACCTGGGGATCTTGTTAAATGCAGATTCTAATTCAGTATACCTGAGGTAAATATTAGATATACTGAATGTGATGCAAACTCTCAGTAAGAGGTAGAACCAGAATGAATTGGTTCAAGCCCTGACAGAAATGTTCTAAATTCCACTTGAGAAAGGCAAGTTTGTTCTTTCTGTCATGAATGGGAAGCTTCTCAGTGATACATGGTCTTTTGGAAATCATACTTTTATCCATTAGTATTTTTTTATCATGACAGTGGCTCCATTTTTCCCAGCACACAAAATACAAACAATAATCTCCTTGTTATGCATATGCCATAATAAGGAACTACTCTACTATCCAGCCTGAATTTCTTTCTCTTTCCTCTCCAACATGTATTCCCCAGCACCACCCTACACATGTATTCCCCAGCACCACCCTACACAACAAACCATTTTATTTGTGTTTCAGTCCCTATAAGTCATCCATCAACATTGTCAATGAAAGTCTTTGTATTCAATCACCAAACCCTCCCTGCCAGGCACAACTGATGCCCCACATCCTCAATAAACTTTCTCTGACTGTAGGAACATTCATCAATTTATCATTAGCAATTTCTAGTATTCAAGAGCCACCTTCAAGGCTGAAATAGCTTATAATCTTGCTGAGGCACAAATTCAAATCAATATATTTGGGAAGCTAATCATTCAAACAAAAGAGTCATGTGACCCTACAGAAGGTGACTTTGTTAATTTGGGATGGGGGGGAATACATACTCTTTGTGAAAAAAAAGAAAATTCCTTAAAAATAATAATAAAAAAAAAAAGCTAATTGCTACTACTGTCAACAGAAATTAAGAGAAAATGAAGTCACCTAAGAAAATGATGATTTGTAGCCAGAAAACAAAAGCTTTGGATAAACTTAAGAGTGGAATATTGATTTTGGAGACAGTTCATATCTATGACAGAAATAAGAAACAGCAATTTGTGAAAAGATTTTATCATGTGTTCTAGGCAGAATTTATTTTTATAGCTTTATAAATGACTTCAGTCTTGTTTTATTGAATCATTATCGGTCTAAATGGGTCACTTAAATTTTTCAGTTATATATTATTGAATTTTATGGGGAAAATTATATGCTATAGTAGAATGTGAGCATTTAGCAGTTAATGGAAGTCTTAGAATATATCCCTCAAAAAGACCCATAGTCTAGTGTTCTTTAATCAATCTCAAAGCCCTTGTTGCTCATCCCTCCCCCATTTCAATCTTTGGTTATGTAGCCTTGGCCCCTAATCATTTCTGGATTTTGTATCAAGCCTTTTGGAAATAATAGAAAGACCTCAGGGTCAGTGCACTGCACAGTAGGAATCTTGCACATGTTTATTGATTGATATTAACATTCAAAAGAACCCTGAGGAACTCTAAGAAGGCTCTGTGTTCTAACCATTTATTAATTTTGCATCTTGGGTATATTCTTAAAATTTTCTGCACTGCTTCCTGCACATTTCATCATGTTGTAGAGATGATAGACTTTGTAAATAGTAAAGTGCTCTACAAACAAAATTATATTCCTCAAAACTCCTCTGACCTAGTGTTGACACCACCTTGCTGCTGCTGTTGTTAATTGATATCAAGTTGATTTCAGCTCATGGCAACTTCTTGTGACAGAGGAGAACTGCCCAAAGTGTTTTGTAGGCTTTACAGGAGCAGACCACCAGGTCTTTTCTCCCATAGAGCTGCCAGTTGGGTTTCCAACCACCAAACTTCATTTAGCAGCCAAGGGCTTAACTATTTGGTCACCAGAGCTCCTGCCATCTGGTTACCTCCCCATAATTTCTCACTAATTTCTCTCCCCTCAGCCCAAACTCAACTCTAGGGAAATCATGTTTCAATAAGGAACCACTTCTAAAATTCACCTAGAAAGTGATGCTATCACTCTCAATTTCCTCAGAGACATAAACTCATCCCAAAGGAAATTTTAAAAAAGCTGTCAGGGACTCTTACCATGGTGGTTCCTCAATTCCATGAGTTTGTTGCCTTTACCTTCAACCTGTTCCTTTCAAAGTTGAATAATAGACGTATTCTCACCCAATAGTTTTCAAATTTGTTCAAGTGGTGGAACAGCTGAAAATCTTGGCATTCCTTTCAGAACATCATGAAGCTTTCATATATTTAATTCTATGATATCATTTCACTGATAGAAAAAAAAATGTGTGCATAATAAAATTTAAACCACAAGTGTCCACAGAAATACTACTTGCTAAACTAAGCATGATCAGCCCTTTAGAAAATTTCCTGGTAATACTGTTTGATGTGCTTCATTTATTTTTTCCTGCTCTTTCTTATTAGGAGACAAGCAATAATTTAACTGAAAGTTTAAGGAAAATATATGCTGCAATATAAAAGTACTGTATTCAATGCTTCAATCAGTGATCTTGAAGACATGAGTCTAAAACACCTATGCCTTCATTTGTTCCCTGAGTTCTGACAGCAAAGTCTCAGTCACTTCATCAGGGAGATGCATCTGAGAGTCCTGGTAAACACAGACATGCATCACAACTCAGGTTCATTATGCGGCACTGGACTAAATAGGCAAATTTTCTGATGAATTTGTTCCTAGAGCTGCTGTGAATGACCTACCAAATCCAGGTCACCTAACTGCTGGCCCTTCCCCCTTAATAAGAAGGTGTCTTCCTTATTTCTTTCAATTTAGCCATAATATACCTCCCTCCATGTTTCAGCTGGCCCTAGTGAATCACATTAAACTAAGTTAAATTAAAATACCCAACACATAGATACCTTTCTTCAAATTCCTGCCTTCCTCTGGCATTTCAGTACAAATGAAGCATTAATAGGAACAAGGTTCTAGGCATAGCACTTTTACTGTCCACATAGGAAGGATAGGCACAACCTCGGCAGGAAGTGTGGTCTTGGCTTTAGCAGACAATCAACCCCTTAAAAAACAGAGCCAGGCCTCTATTCTTCAAAGCAAGCCCAGATATCTTTACCCATCATTGACTGACAAAACTTCTTTGCTATTTCCCTTGCAATGTGTTCCTTGATGGAAGCCACATACTGTATTCATCTCTGTAGCCCAGGTACATGGCATATAGAAGGTGATTGTTAAGTATTTTTGAGAGAAATGTCATAACTCTTCAAAATTATACCAGTGTTTACCAGCTTAGGTCCGGGGATCATAAGTAGCCAGGCCAGATGGGTGATGATTGTGTGGTCCCAAGCATCTTACATCTCTAAGTGAAGAGCCCTGGCTCTGAGTGGGACTTTTAACCTTGAGCTCACTGAACAGCAGCAGCCACGCCAATAAGAACAACTGAAGCAACAGCGACCATTTACCACGTATTATGTACCAAGGGTTGTGTTCAGTACTTTGCATATACTCGCTCAATATATTTCTCAGAAAAAAAGGCAAGAAACACATATTATTATTATTATCATTAATCTAATCTCACAATGAACAAACTTCATTGTAAAGAAGGTAAGCAGTAAATTTCCCAACATGAGTTTGTGGTGGGGCCCAGATTCACACTAAGGCCTGACGCCTATGAGATCACATCATTCACTAATACACAACCTTTGGTACATAAATAGGTTTCAGGAGGCTCTTGTTGTTGTTAGGTGCTGTCAAGTCAGTTCCAATGCACAACAACCTTACATATAACAGAACAAAACGTTGCCTAGTTTTGTGCCATCCTCACAATCATTGCTATGTTTGAACACATTGCTACACCCACTGGATCAATCCATCTTGTTGAGAGTCTTCCTTTTTTTTTTGCTGATGCTCTACTCTATCTAGTTTGATGCCGTACTCTAGAGACTGGTCTCTCCTGATAACATGGCCAAAGTAGCAAAATAAAGCCTCATCGTCCTTACTTCTAAGGAGCATTCTGGCTGTTCTACTTCCAAGACAAGAAGTCCTTACTGGCCTAGAATTTAATGCAAAAGTGTATGTGTTCAAGTAAAGTCAGCAGGAGACAGAGAATGCTCTGGAAACTGGATTGGCCATCTGGTATGATTAAAAATGGCTGAATCCTAACAATATCTACAAAAATATAAAATAGAAATAAAAAATACAAATTTTCAAAAACATGTATATGTTTATTTTTTTTCTGGAATGAAGCTTCACGATTATCACTGCATCCACAAAGATGTCCAAATCCCTCCACTCTATAGAACAATAACAGGAGGTCAGAAAAAAAGCCACTTGCACTGTACCTACTCTTTTCAATAGTGGAGCACAGGAGAGAGTCTTCTTCTTATGGACCTCATATCAGTAGCTCCAGGCTAGTCGTTAGTTATTCCAGAAATCTAATATTCTTAAATCAAAGGATATAGGACTATATTTAATAATTTTTCAGGAGATTCTATTTTTTTCCAACTTTTTTACACCTAAAAAAATTTCTCATTGCATTTCCCAGTTTATGTTTCACTTTTAAATATATGTATATCCTTGATTATGTGTTCATACATGAATTCATAAAATCTCTTCTTTTAGAGAACACATCTCTAAAACAACTAACTTTAATAGAACAAAGAATATGTTGTAGGTTATTCAACTAATACTTAAGCATCTATTTATCTTAAACATCGGGCATTGCCCAAAGTGCTGAAGATGAAACAAAGCTTGAATGCCTGTGAAGTGTATATTTTAATAGGAAGAAAGACATTGTAGAAGAAATGAAAAAAAAAAAAAAAAACGGAAACAGGTAATAGTGATTTGGTGGAGTGGACTAGTATGCATACAGGTGTCATTTGCACAGGAGGATGTACAAATTGCTGGACCTTGATTTACCAATACCTGAGAGACGAAAGTACCTGGCAGAGGAAGTGAACAATGAAAAAGCCCCTCAGTGGGTATGAGCCTGGTGTAAATGAGGAACCACAGGGAAACTGGGGAGGCTCAACTGCAGTGAAAGCTGGGAAGAGTATTAAGAGGAAGCTCACAGGTAGCCAGAGCCTGTACTCAAAAGCTTTGGTAAGGACTTTGCATTTTATCTTAAGTGATTTGAAGCCTTTGGAAGATTCCAAAAGGGAAGTGACAAAAATCTGACTTGTATTTTTAAAGGATCATTCTGGCTCTTATGAGATGTGAACAGTAGGAGGGCAAAAAGGAAAGCTGAGAGAACAGTTTGGAGGCTATTTAGTGTCTTGAACCAGGAGAGTAGCAGAAGTGGTGAACCTGCTTGTTTTCAGAATGTATTTTTAAGGTCAGCCATAGAGTAAATAGTCAGTGGGACATTTAATTGAAGGGAGGAAGATTCAGAGTAGATCTCATATATTATTAGAAACTTTTTACATTCAAAATATTCCTAGACATGCCACAATCTATATGAATCTTGAAAATATTATGCTGAGTAAAATAAGTCAGTCACAAAACAACAAATTCTGTAAGATCTCACTTATATGCTATAAGCAACTAACTACATGGTGGTAACGAAGGGCAAGAGATGGGGGAAGAGGAAGCTTTTGTTTAAGGTCACTTGAATGTATGTTCCCGGTGGTGAGATAATTTGGAAAAACAATTTGAGGAATGTAATCAATGTCACTGAATTGTACAGTTAAAAATTGTTGTATTGCTATATATTGTGCTGTATACATTTTCACCACACACACATATACACACAAAAGAAGAGTTCAGTAGACACATATAAAAAGAAATGGTATCCTTGAACTAAAATTTCAACTGTGGCATATGCTACAATTATGTCCTGACTTGTCATGTGATGACTGGCCATTTTAGTTAAGTTTTGAGAGGTCTTCTCTAGGTTTGCAGATATTGTTCTCCTCCAAGTGCCTGAAATTACTATTAGACTTAAAGTGGGGATATAATAAAAGTAATGATGATATGATGACGGTGATGTTGGAATATTCTAGTGTGATTTTGCTAAATATAGATGAATTTAACATACTAGGAGCTTGGAATAATTTCTCCTTTCTTAGTATTACAAAAGCCCCAGATATTGAATATAAACTCATTCGAATCCACTTCAAAAACAAGCTCTGTGCGGTAAAAAGCCTTCTTGAGAAAATAGAGTTGTCCAGCACTGCCATGTGAAATATTTTTTGTTGGCAGCAGTTAAATCCACATTCCCCCAGCCCCCAAAGTGGAAAAACAACTTTCATTTGAAAATGCTTTGGATGACATGGTTAATTTTTTTTACAGTTTGTGTGGTTTCAGTGAGGGGAGTACTTCCATATGTGCTGTGTGCTTTGATTGGTTTTTATCTTAACCAGCCAAAATAGATACCCTTCTTGCTCAGACTCTGTGGGTATCTGGAGTTAGGAAGTGGACTGCTTATCACATGTGTTTAGGAAGTTATCATTTTTGAGATCTCTGGGTCACATCAATACTTCGTCAAAGTCTCTGGCAACCCAGGAGGAAAGAGAAAAATGCTGGGCTGTTCCCACTGAGAAAGCTAGCCCTTGCATTTCAGAAAATGCACTATGTGCCTAGAGCTTCCCTCACAGATGTTCCAGTGATATTAAGGAGCTCTTGGTCCCACCACATCCATGTGTGAAATGTAACTGTCTGCTGAAACACTCCGGAACAGTGCATATAAGGCCAGCAATGAATCAATGAGACAGACATGCACAGAGCCAAGCTCCATGAAAGTACTAAGAACTGAGACTCCAGCAAAAATTAAATACAAATGTTGGACAACTGCACTTCTGCCAAAAGGCAATGCACATTATTATTGAATCTCAGAGAAGATGTAACCCTTGCCTCCCTCATGCCCCCTTCAGACTCCTGGTTCTCCAGCCAACCAGGCAGTCCCCACACACCCTCCGTTTGAAGATCCCTGACCCTCATGCAGAGCAGACATCATCACCATCAAATAGTAATATTGGTGTCCAGGGTGGTGATTGGAGAATTATGACAATTTTCATTGTATTCCTTTATACTCTTCTTTGTTTGGAGTTTTCCAAGCTATGTACATAATTCTTGAAATCAGAAATAAAAGTTTTTGACTTAAAATAATATAGAATCTAAATTAACCTAAAAGGAGATAAGAGAACTAGGCAGAATAAGCTCTCTTCATAACAGTCTGGAGTGCCCTGACAAAGCTGTGCGGGGTCAGAGCTCTCCCGCAGCCCTGCTCCGCAGGTCAGAGCTGGCTCTGTTCTGAGTTGGCAGCACCACTGCTCTGGCTCCTGCAAGCTCTGGGCCTCACTATTGCTGCTCTGGGTCCCACTCAGCCAAGGCAGCTACAGCTTATGCTGGTTCTTTCAACTCTGAATGCTTTCTCGTGCTCTGGTACCTGCTGCTAACTCTGGATTGCCACTAGCTTTGCCTCTGTTAAAATCAGATCACACTACCAACTTTTGTTTTTAAATTTAGCACATTAAAGTCTATTTCTGCCCTTTGTTCTGCCTCACATTTTGGTAGGGAGTACAACCCAGCAATTAAGAGCACCACCCCAAAGTTTTGAAGCCAAGCTTTGCCACTTAATGGTTGTGTGGCTTTGGGAATTTTGCTTAATCTCTGGGCCTTATATTGCTCAACTATAAAATGATAATAATGTTGGGAGAGAAAATCTGCCCTGAGTATCCATGCAGGTTCTTTTCTCTTTCTTTTTTTTTTTAATTGTGCTTTAGGTGCAAATTTACAGAGCAGAATTTGTTTTACATTCAACATTTTGTGTACATTTGTTTTCACTCCCCAATTACCATCCCCAACCCTAACCCGCTCTCCTCCTCTTCCTTCCCTGTGACCTTCCCCTCCTTGTGCCCTTCTTAGTTATGCACTCCTGTATGTTCAGCTTTTCCTCTGTGTGAATGTTCCCCTCTGGTGCCCCATGGCCAATTGCTCCAAGGGGATGTATCTCCACAGAGTAGGTTGGTGTATCGCCCTGGGTTGAATGTTCTGCAGGTAAGTCTTATTTACTGTTGGGTTGCCAGCCAGTTCTTGGGAGTGAGTTTTATTTCAGGTCCAAAGTGTATCCCAGGGCCATAGTCTTGGGGGTCCCATCAGACTCCATCCAACCAGTAGTTCTGGTCATTATTGTGTTTTTGAATTTTGTTCCATATGTTTCCTCCCACTCTATCCAGGATCTCCAGTTTTGATCCCTTCCCAAGTGGTTGTCATTGGTAGCCAGGCACCATGTAGTTTAGTTCTCTTTCAAGGTCCATCATATCCTAGGGCTGATTGGTTCCAAATACCCTTGGTTTTCTTCACTTTTCTTCACTTCCCACGATAGGAGACCATTAGCTTCCCTGCAGGTTCTTGCTGGATACGCCAAAAATCAGAGCTCTGAAGTTTTTTACCAAGACCATTTCTCAGGATTGTTTTTGCAGCAAGCAACTTTGAGGGATGAAACAACATTTCCCCCTGGTCAAAAAGCAGGCCAACTTCCACTTAACTATAAAATCAAGGCATCCCTAAAGTTCAGTACTCCGCACTGCATGTGCAGGCATCCAATATAGACCATTTTCTTGTCCTGTGTGGGACTTTACGGGCATGGGGAACCAACACAATCAAGCACGAAGCTCAAGCTACTGTTTTTGTTGTGGATCATAAAGTTTTGTGTCTCTGACCCAGGTATGTCATGCCTTCCTGTCAGCATCCATGAAACAGGGTTTATTAGGGAAGCACCAGGATACAATTCAAGTTCAGGAGAAACCCTCAGTCTCTCTCCCAGCCCACCGTCTCTCAGCCAAGTCTCTCACAGTCTCTCCCCCAGCAGCGCATGTCCCTCAGTGTCTTACTCAGCAATGTGTGTCTCTTGCGTCTCTTTCCCAGCAGCACATCTCTTTCAGTAGCATGTGTCTCTTTCAAGAGCACGTCTTCCTCAACCAGCAGTCAGAGAGAGAGTTCTGCCTCTAGGAGGCCTCCTTTTGAGCTTGGCAGGGTGGCCAAACCAACCAATCATAACAACAGAATTCTAAGCACTTGAGAGTGAGTTTCCCATAACACTGCATTGTGCCATGCCAAACAGAAATACTCCAGGTGGATAACATTTACAATCAGGAGCTCCTCAGTTGCTCATTCCACCACTGAGTTTACAATGACTTATGAGTAAAAGAGCCATACTAAGTAATTTACTACACTGCAGAAGCTGAGCTGCAAGTCAAACATTTCTTTCTACAAAATCATTGATAGTTTGAAAGTTTACTAATTTAATCCAAGTAGACATACTTGGATTTACTAACTTTGTTCTTGTGCTGTTATGAAATATATACCATATGTTACATCTGATTTGGTTTAAAAGATAATTTACTCCTTTATCAAAATTTTATGCCAAGATAATGTCACCTGAGCCTCACCTTGATAATATTTATGAAGCACTTTACAGTTTGGTGCATTTTCTCAGACATATTACAATCTGAATCTCCCAATCCAGTGAGCTAGATATTATTAGAATTCAAATGTTACTGATAAGAAAACTAATGCTGAAAGTGGTTGAGCATGCTCTAGTGTTCCACATTTTCTCAAATGCAAACTACTCATATATCTACTTTGGATCACAGCTGTATTAAAATAACAGGGGAATGACTAGTGTCAATACTTTCATGTATATTTTGATTTTTATGTGTTTCAAATTTCAAACCTCTGGGACTGATCACAAATTCCCTCGGAAGTACAAGGAATGACATTTTTTCATTATATTGGCAACTTCTGCTATATCTCCAATCTGTCCTCATGAAGTGTGTTTAACAATTTCTATGACACATGTGAGCATTAAAAATAGCACAGCTTAAAAGGAAAAAACATCACTGGGCTGTGGTAATAATCAGGGCATCTCCTCTGTGAATCTATGAAGAAGGAAAACTCACACTTACTTTTCCCAGTACCCAGGTCTCTTCTGCTGTCCCATTGCTTTCTTACCTGCCTAGAGGAAGGGTGCTAGGCCCACAACAGTTTCCTGCCTTTTGCCACCATGAAAATATATTCCTATGGCCATGGGTGATATATAACATAGTTACTACCTGATTTAAAAAAAAAAAAAAAAAACAGCCAGGTCAATCAGAACAGTGATTGGCCTTATGCACCAAAGCTTCTGAGAGAACCCTGCTGTGTCTGGAGTTAACCTTTTAGTTCTCCACATAGTCTTCAGAACCCAGGGAATGAGGGGTAGTGAAGTGTCTGAGGATTAGGGCAGAGAAAGGGAAATCCAGAGGATTCAGGGCAGTGGTTATTTACCAACCAGTATGTAAAAGTACATGGAATCCCTGGGTAATGTATATGGTTAATGTGCTCAGCTAACAAAAAGATTGGTAGTTTGAATCCATTCTGAAGCACTTTGGAAGAAAAGCCTGGTAATCTAATTCCAAAAAATCAACCACTGAAAATCCTATGGAGCACAATTCTATTATGACACATATGGGATTGCCATGTGTCAGGATCAACTTGATGGCAAGAGGTTTATGCAAGTGCATAGTTTTAAAATGATAACAATGGTGTTTTAAGATTATAACAATTGAGAAAAATACATTGGTGTGCACTCATTACTTCTGAGCTCAATTTTATGATATAAAAATAGTCAGAAGTGATTGAGTACTTGCTACATACCAGACCCACGCCAGACACTTTGCATATAGCCCCTCACTGAATTCTCCAGGAGCTAGAAGGCCTATCATAGTCTCCAAGTTTTTTATGCCCCCTCCTTTGGGGAAACAGAAGCTTATTTTACTCAACTAGTAAGTGATAGACTTCAAATTCCAAACCTAACCAGTCTAGCTTCAGAATCCCAGCACTTAATCTGGGTAACTCTGTGCCCTTCCTGAAGGAAGAATGGCGTGATGCTCGGCTGAGTTCATCACAATAGTCCACGGAGTCATTTTCTTTGTTGTATAACAAATTACCACAACTATGATACCTTAAAACAATGCACATTCTCCCTTCAGCCCAAAGTAATTGTGTTCTATCCCAAAGCTTCCAGGAATACATTTTTGAAAGCTAATTAACTTTTTCATCCTAGACCCCTCTATTGAAAAAGTTTCATAATGCATCATGTCTTATTTTGATTTAATATCTGACTTTTAATTTAATCTAACTTTTGATATCTAACTTTCAAAAACTGGCATAGGCCATAAACCAAAAACCCACTGCCTGGAGTTGTATCCGATTGATAGCCAGCGACCCCTCCTTTGGTTTCCTAGGTGGTATCACTACAGAGTATCACTATGGAAGTAGATTGCCCAACCTTCCTTCTGAGGAGTGGCTGGTAGGTTTGAACCGCCAGCCTTCTGGTTAGCAGTCAAATGTCTTAAGCACTAAGCCACCATATTCCATTGAAAATTACTTAAATACCAGTATTCTGAATCAAGTGGACTACAACTGGTTTGTTTTTTTTCTGGTGGTTTTTTGTTGTTGCTGTTGTTGTTATTGTTTCTATTACGACTTTATAACCTACTCTTTAGCTTCCCAAAGTTATAGTATAGTAACAAGAAAAACCCCAGGATGAATGGGCACTAAAATATTAGTTCCTTAAGACTCATCAGCCGCTCCTTGGAAGAAAGATTAGGCAATCTGCTTCGGTAGAGATACAGCCTCGTAAACGCAAGGAGGGGTTGCTATGACTCGAATCAACTTGAGGGCAGTGAGTTTGGTTTTTGTTTTTCTTTTTTGTTTAAAACTTCTCTAGTATTTCTTCACTAGATATTGGAATAAAAATTTTAAAAAAGAAATTTGCTGGGGGAGCTGGTAATCTAGGCCCCCTACTTGGAAGCTTTTTATGAGGGAGCATTTAATAAGTGTGGTCTAAGCATTGTATGGTTTACTCTATGAATAGTAGCTCATTCAATCCTCATAACAAAGTTATAAAAAAAAAAAAGCCACTGTTTTAATAACTCCCATTTAAAAACAAAAGAACTGAGGCACAGAGAGGTGAAGTGATTTTCCTAGCATCACATGGCTAGCAAGTGGCAGAGCCTGGAATCCTATCTAGGTATTCTAGTGGAAGAGCACAAATTCTTAATGACCAGGCTATGCTTCCTCTCTAGAGGAGGAGAGGAGAGAAGAATGCATTTTTATCATTTTAGCTGCATCTGTGCTAGAAATCACACAGGGGATTTTAATATAAGGAATTATTAAGCAATGTAGGAGATTAACTTCAAAGATGGAAAGAGAACCCTAAAAGGTTCAAGGAAGGACCAACCTGAAAGGGGGGACACCTCCCTAAGGTCTCATTGAAGAAGTTGCTATAAAAGCCCCTTGGATGGTGAAATTTGAGGGGTTATATAGGCAGAGTCACCAAGAAAGCAGCAACAATTCCCTTGGGAGCAGTGAGCTGAGGCTAGTGGGTGGGCATGCAGAGAGAGTGAGGGCACTGCTGCAGGTGGAAGGCCTAGGCACAAGGTGTTAGAGTTGGGCAGGCTACAGGACAACTGCCTGAGGCACCAGAGAGCCAAGGTGGATGAACAGGCATAGAAAGGATGTTGTGGCATTGCCATAACTGAGCGCTCTGAGGCAACCTAGAGTACTTCTGTGTACAACTTGGGTCCAGATGGCTGCAGAAGGCTGTACAGGTTGAGAGAAGATAGTATAGTAGGTACTAGATGGTCAGCCCCCCAGAACCCATGCATGTACACATATTGGGCTGAGGTGAGAGTATAGTGAATAGTGATCAGGGCTAAGGCACAGGCCTGTGTTGTCTAGGACTTTTAGTTACATGAACGCTGCCTGAGTCAAGAGGCAGAGAAGGCATGTGGCCAAAGGCAAGAGAAATCTGCACCCTACATGCATTTGTCATGGGAAAAGTCTGGCTGAGCTGTAGAGGAGATAAGTGGACTCTCCAAGAGCCTGGAGACTGAGCCACCAGAACCAGGAAGAAAGACTCCTTTTCCCTGCAATGCATTTCCAGCATCCTCCAATGACAAAGATTAACAGCATGCCAATTGACAAAGGAAAGACCCACATCAATTCTCAGAAAGTAGACAAGTAAGGGTGAATTTGGAGCTGAGTTATTGATAAAATGGCAACTGGCACATGTTATGAAGACAAAAAGAAGACAATGACGTGGATTTGATTCCTGTTTCCAAATTTAATATCTGTATGATCCCAAACAAGTGACTTACTACTCAAAACTTCTACCTTCCTATCTGTAAAACAGAGATAATAATAACTACTGTGCAAGATAGTTATAAAAGGAAAAGATAACACATACAAAGCACAGTAGTCCAGTGTCTGACCTACAAAGGTGTGTAGTAAATTGTAGCAATGATTATAATGATAAGAATCCAATCACATGAGGAAGACATTTTGCATCAAGGGTTTCACCAGTTGATTAGTAAAACAGTCATCTGAGAGCTCTAACTGCTCCAAAGATATATCAATCAGGAATCATGACTAATATTGATATTAGATGATTCTCATTAAGCATTTATTATGCTTTAGGCACTGTTCTAAGCACTTTACACACTTAAACTTTTCAATTACAGTCTGAGGTGGGTACTATTATTATTACCATTTTATAGATACAGACGTATAAGTTACATAACTTGCTCAAGATTTGACAGCTAGTAAACTACTATAAGAGGGTACAGAGTAAGCTGCTATAAGAAAGAGACAAGATGCAGTGGTATGCACAAGATGAAAATTTATTTGCTCTCACGTCCCTCTCCACTTATAAGTGGTTCAAGATTGGTAATGAAGTTCTGCCATACTCAAAACATGAATATCACATCTGGAACCAAAGGATTGCTTCATCACTTGTCATCTCTGAACCAGTGGTAAAGGGAGAAGAGACCCAGGGGGGAGGGGAGGGAGGTAGGATAGGGACTACACATGCATTCTTTTTTTTACGGCCATAATATGAAGATGGTTGAAAATGGAAAATCACTGGGTCTCACATCTCATTATCCAGAACTAAGTCATTAGGTCAGGACAAGCTGCACAGTATGCTGGAAAATGTCACCTTTAACTTCTAATTGAGAAGTCAAAAGCCCAGCTAAAAAATGGGAGGTATTAGAGACAAAAAGGTTGTTAGGGAAGAAGTAGCATTGTCCACCACAATGGGAAGCTCCAAGTAGGTCAGAGCTTAATTACTGAGCTATACTCTCTCCAACCATGGGGAATGTTCTCCTTGTGACTCCTTAACCAAAAGAACTCATAACAAGTTCACTTATGTCTTTCAAAGTCAAGCCACAAATCCAGAGCATAAGTTGTTGGCAGGTGCTCACATATACTAAGCAGCGGTAGCATCAAAGGCCTACTCAGCTCTGCAGAAAATGCAAGAACGTCTGACCCTTTAGTGAAAAAACTATTCCTGGCTCAATTCCACACAACTATGGGGTACAGCCCCTAAAGTAGGGAAAACAGGATGGAAACTCAGAGAATTTAGGGGTAGCAGATTGGGGGAGTCAGGGAGATAAGGACATATAGACAAGGGCACAATGAGTATTAGTTAAAAACAAAAAGAACTCTCAACTTCCTAAACTCAAAAGAGCCTGGGCAGATGAGCCAGTGACCTCTGTACTGGTTGGGGCTTCTACTTTGCAAAGACATGCTATAATTGGCCTTCTCAAAAGCAGCCCAGCCTTCCTAATTAGAAATACAGCATAATTACACATTTCAAAATTCTGTTCACTGAAGCTTTACTTATAAGACCCCCATAAAAAATTGACTTAATTTTATAAACACTGCCTTTGTGGAATTAATGCTGAGAAATGAACAACTGCCATGGATCTTTGGAAATTTTGAAAAAGAACACAAATATGATCAGAGAGAGACTGCTACTTAAAAATTCTGAAACAGAAATGTTAGATTTCCATATTCCTGTTATCTTCCTAACAATCCCTTGTAGTTGGTTTTTATCTCTATTATAAAAAAATTAAAAATAAATAAATAATGAAGGATAGGGTCCCTATAGAGGAGCTCTGGTAGTGTAGTGCCTAAGGCACTTGACTGCTAACCAGAGGCTGATGGTTCAAACCCACCAGCCACTCCTTGGAAGGAAGGTTGGGCAATCTACTTCCATAGTGATACTGCCTTGGAAACCCAAGGAGGGATCTCTATGAGTTGAGTCCGACTTGACGGCACATAACAACAACAGAGTCCCTACATGGTTCAAATAATTTATACTCAATGGTTCAAATAATTTATACTCAATGGTTCAAATAATTTATACTCAACTGTTAATCTAAAGGCTGGTGGTTTGAACCCACCCAGAAGTGCCATAGATGAAAGGCCAGGTGATCTGGTTTCAAAACGATTACAGCCAAGAAAACCCTATGGAGCAGTTTAATCTGTAATATAGGGGATCACCACGAGTTGGAATTGACTTAAAAATATCTAACAACAACAGAGTCATTATGCTCTAAAGCAGTGATTCTTAGGTTATAATCCCCAAACCAAGAGGATTAGGATTACCTAGAAGCCTGTTAGAAGTGGAAAATCTTGAGCCCCACCCAAGACTTACTAAATCAGAAATTCTGGGGATGGAGCCTAGCCATCTGCTTTAACAAGTCCTGAAGTTGATTCTAATGTATGCAGAAATTAGAGAACCACTGAAGAAGAGAGTCTGTTGCAAATATGCTAAGCCTCAAGTCTGCTCCATCACTATTGTTATTATGCTGTTAGGTGCCATCGAGTCATCTGTGACTCATAGTGACACCATATACAATAGAATGAAACACTGCCCAGTCCTGTGCCAGCCTCACAATCCTTGCTATACCTGAGCCCATGTTGTTGTTGTTGTTATATACCGTTGAGTTGGACCAAACCCATAACAACCCCATAGTTGCTGCCATTGTGTCAATCCATCTCATTGAGTGCATTCCCCTTTTTCTTTGACCCTCCACATCATCAAGCATGATATCCTTCTCCAGGGAATAGTTTCTTCTGACAACATGACCAAAGAACATAAGACGAAGTCTGGCCATTCTCACTTCCAAGGAGCATTCCGGCTGCACTTCTTCCAGGACAGATGTGGTAGGTCTTTTGGCAGTCTGTGGTATTTTCAGTATTCTTTGCCAACACCACAAATAAGAAGTATCAGCTCTTCTTCAGTTTTCCTTTTTCATTGTACAGCTCTCACATGCATAAGGGGATTGAAAATACCATGGTTTGGGTTAGGTGCACCTTAGTCTTCAAGGAGACATCTTTACTCTTCAGAACTTGAAAGAAGTCTTTTGCAGCAGATTTGCCCAGTACAAAATGTCATTTGATGTCTGGACATGGCTTCCACTGGTGTTGATTGGAAGCAAGTAATAGGAAATTTTTGAAAACTTCGATCTTTTCTCATTTATCACAATGCTGATTATTGGTCCAGTTGTGAGGACTTTTGTTTCCTTTATGTTGCACTGCAATCCATACTGCAGACTGCACTTTTTAATCTTCAACAATAAGTGGTTCAAGTCATCCTCACTTTCAGCAAGCAAAGCTGTGTGTTGTCTACATATCGCAGGTTGTTAATGAGTCTTCCTCCAATCTTGATGCCATGTTCTTCTTCATATAGTCCAGCTTCTCAGATTATTTCCTCAGCATATAGATTGAATAAGTATGGTGAAAGGATACAACCAGGACACACTCCCTTCTTGACTTTGAACCATGCAGTATCCTCTTGTTCTGTTTGAATGACAGCCTCCTGGTCTATGTACAGATTTCTCATGATCACAATTAAGTGTTCTGGAGTTCCCATTCTTCTCAATGCTATCGACAATTTGTTACGATCCACACAATCGAATGCTTTTGCATAGTCAATAAAACGCAAGTAAACATCTGTCTGGTATTCTGTGCTTTCAGCCAAGATCTATCTGACATCAGCAATGATACCCCTCATTCTACATCCTCTCCTGAATCCAGCTTGCATTTCTGCAAGTTCTCTGTCAACATACCACTGCAACAATTTTTTTTTTAATTTATTTTCAGTAAGATTTTACTTGCATGGGATATTAATGATATTGTTTGATAATTTCCATATTCTGTGGGATCACCTTTCTTTAGAATGGTTCAAATATGTATATCTTCCAGTCAGTTAGCCAGATAGCTGTCTTCCAAATTTCTTGGAATAGGTCAGTGAGTGCCTCTAGCATGGCATTCTTTGTTGAAACATCTCAATGTGTATTCTGTCAATTCATGGAGCCTTGTTTTTCACCAATTCTTTCAAGGCAGCTTGACTTCTTCTTTCAATAACATTTGTTCTTGATCATATGCCATCTCCTGATATGGATGAACATCAACCAATTCTTTTTGGTACATTGACTCTGTGTATTCATTCATCTTCTTTTTTTGTTTCCTACATCATTCAATATTTTGTCCATAGAATCTTTCGATATTGCAACTTGAGGCTTAAATATTTTCCTCAGTTCTTTCAGCTTGAGAAATGCCTAGCCTTTACCTCCCTTTTGGTTTTCTAACTCCAGGTCTTTGCAGATTTCATTATAATAATTGACTTTGTCCTCTTAAGCTTCTCTTTGAAGTCTTCTGTTCAACTTTTTTATCCTGTAGATTCTTCCATTTGCTTTAGCTACTCTCCATTCAAGGTCAAGTTTCAGAGTCTTCTGACATCCATTTCGGTCTCTTCTTCCTCTGCTGTCTTTTTGATGACCTTTTGCTTTATTCATGGATGATGTTTTTGATGTCATCCCACAATTCTGGTTTTCAGTCACTGGTGTGCAGTGCATCAAATCAATTCTTTAGATGGTCTCTAAATTCAGGAGGTATATAATCAAGGACATATTTTGGCTCTTGTGGACTTCCTTTAACTGTCTTCAGCTTCAACTTGAACTTGCATATGAGCAGTTGATGGTCTGTTCCATAGTCAGCTCCTAGCCTTGTATTGGCTGAAGATATTGAGCTTCTCCATCACCTCTTGTCACAGATGTAGTCAATCTGATCCTTGCATACTCCATCTGGTGAAGTCCACATATGTAGCTGCCATTTGTGTTGTTGAAAAAAGGTATTTGCAATGAATAACTCATTGGTCTTGCAAAATTGTATCATGCGATCTCTAGCATCATTTCTATCACCAAGGCCATGTTTTCCAACTACTGGTGATGCTTCTTTGCTTCCAACTTTTGCATTCCAATCACCAATGATAATCAACCTATCTTGAGTGCATGTTTGGTTCATTTCAGACTACAGAAGTTGGTAACAATCTTCAAGTTCCTTGTCTTTGGCTTTAGTGGTTGGTGTGTAAATTTGAAATAATAGTAGTACTAACTGGTCTTGCTTGTAGCCATATGGACATTATCCTATCACTGACAGCATTGTACTTCAGGATAGATCTTGAAAGATTTGTTGTGATGATGAATGCCACATCATTTGTCTTCAATTTGTCATTCCTGGCATAGTAGATCATATGGTTGTCTGATTGAAACTGGCAAGAACCAATCCATTTCAATTCACTAATGCTTAGGATAGCAATCTTTATATGTTCCATTTCATTTTTGACAACTTCCAATTTTCCTTGATTCATACTTCATACATTCCATGTTCCAATTATTAATGGCATTTTCCAGCTGTTTCTTCTCACTTTGAGTCATGCCACATCAGCAAATAGAGGTCTCAAAAGCTTTGGTCCATCCACATTATTAAAGGTGGCTCTACTCTGAGGAGGCAGCTCATCCCCAGTCATATTCTGAGTACCTTCTGATATGAGGGGCTCATCATGTGTCACTATATAGAAAAAGTTTCAGGGCTATTCATAAATTTTTCCAGCAATATATCAGACATTGTTTCACTGGTATTCATAAGTATTTCACTGGCCAGTTCTTTGAGAAGTGATTGGTTTCTTCCTTCTTCCAAGACTGTCTTAGCCTGGAAGCTCCACTGAAACCTGCCCACCATGGGTGACCCTGCTGGTATTTGAAATATCAGTGGCATAGACTCCAGCCTCACAGCAATATGTAAGCCACCACAGTATGACAAACTGACAGACAAGTGGCTCCATCACTAAGGATTTGTAAAATCCTCCTTGTGCATCAGTTTCCATATCTCTGAGATTCAATTTCCTCAATCATTATGTAATGATGATGTTTCTTAAAGTTACTGTGAGTCTGAAATGAGATGTGGTACACAGAAGAAATTTGCAAATTGATGAACACTACTAAATGAAAGATATTTCGAAAAGCAACATGATGTAGTAGAAAGAGCATTCTTTCAGCAGTATGTTAACTGCTTTGAATATCACATGCTTTATCTATAAATTGTGAATAACAATCCCTATGTCATTGGGTGTTTTTAGATTAAAGGAGATAATGTTCTTACAATACCTTACATATTAAATATTTACCCAACATTGATCCTCTTCCTTTCTTCTTCCTTTCTTCTTTCTTCTACAATTAAACGTGATCTTTAGGTATGGTTTCTAGATCTTCAAATTCTCACTCAGACAAGGTCTACTATTTCTTAAAATGTTATTTGTGGAGTTCCAGCAAGATGGCGGACTAGGCAGAAAGACTGCACAGACCCTCTTCAACAAAGAAAAGGGAAACCAACTAACACAGACACAGAAGATAATCTTGGACCCCTGAGCCTTGAAGGGAAGGATATAGAAGTGGACTAAACCCCAACTAGCAGAAGAATTT
>NW_006921791.1:2221558-2222769 GCF_000298275.1 Orycteropus afer afer
CAGGTCTGGAATTGAATACACACCTGTGGTTTCCAGCCAAACAGAAGACAGGCATATGAGTTGAACATTTACCTGAGGTAGATACACTCCTTGGAGAGAATAATCATTGAGAAAGAAGGGCTGCCTATGCACAGGGAGACAGCTTATGGGGCAGGGGTCCATGGAGGGATAGACACTGGGAAGAAGTAACTGTGGGGAGGAAGTGGGAGGGAAACTGTTGCATTGTGGTAAACTGTGGTCAATGTCATGAGACAAAGTATATGTAAACTGTTGTATGGAAAGTGAATTTGCTCTGTAAATCTTCACCCAAATCACAATAAAAAAAAGAAAAAAATGTAAAATAAAAAAAAAAGGTTATTTGTGCATGTGTTAAAAATGAAGATTAGTGGAGCCTTCTCAACAATTGGTAACTCCCATTCATATTTTGGTTGTAGAACCATATCTTCCAGGGTATCTCCATAAATCTCCAAATTTTTAAGATCAAATTTTTTCAGTTCCTTGGACATCTTCTTAGAACATATGAGTCATCAATTCCATTCTTAGTCCATACTTAAGCAAACATAGCACTTGCACAGTGGATCACACCCTCCTTCATGTAGCATTTCTTCATTTAGCCTCTCTGGCACTCAACCAAAGGAGCTCTGTTGGGGTAGTGATCAAGGCATTTGGCCACTAAACAAAAGATCAGTGATTCAGACCCACAAGCCACTCCATGGAATAAAGATGAGGCAGTTTGTTTTCATAATGATTTATAGCCTAGGAAACCCAGTAGGGTCACTATTAGTTGGAATCAACTCAAGGGCAGTAAGTTTGGTTTTGGGGGTTTTTTGGCACCCTCTCAGACTCTTGGCTATCGTTCTCCCCCACTGGCTGTTCTTCCATAGTCTCCAACTCTTCTGCATGGTCTCTTTTTATTTGGTGTCCTATGGTTCAGAACTATTTTCTTCTATTACCTGTGATAACAGATGTCATCCAGCCTCACGGTTTTAAATACCATTAATCTACTGAGTCCATCATATTCAGCTCCTTCCTCTTTCCTGAATTCCGTACTTGTGCCTACTCAATCTACTTAGATGTCTTGTTGTTGTTGTTGTTATTTGCCATCAAGTCGGCCCCAACTCATAGCGACCCCTCCTTGGGTTTCCGAGGCAGTATCACTACGGAACTAGGATTGCTCAACCTTCCTTCCGAGGAGTGGCTGGTGGGTTTGA
>NW_006921791.1:2222869-2241989 GCF_000298275.1 Orycteropus afer afer
TGCCTTAGGCACTATGCTACCAGAGACTTAGATATCTAATAACCAAAAAAAAAAAAAAAAAAAAACTCACTGCTGTGGAGTCGAATCTGATGCATAGTGACCCCTTCTAGGGTTTTGAAGGCAGTATCTCTACAGAAATAGATTGCCCAGTCTTCCTTCTAAGGGGTGGCTGGTGGGTTTGTACCGTGAGCCTTCTGGTTAGCAGTCAAATGACTTAAACACTACTCCACCAGAGCTCCTTTAAATATCTAATATACATCTCAAACTCAACATATCCAAAACTGATCTACTGATTTCCCACTCCCTTCCATCAAAATCTCCTTTACTCCTACATTGCTTTAGTTCTTTGTAGGGAAAAAAAAAAGTGGTCTGACCTAAAAAGAGATCTGACCTTTGTTCCAGCTCCTGGGAGGTAACATCTAAACCCTTGATAGGAATGTGTTTGGTTTCCGTAGTGGGCTCCTCAGACCACCCCTGATAGTTTTTACTAAGGAGGTGACTCATGGTGGGTTTGACTAACCACAAATATATGGTTGGGAATTTGAGGCACAGAGTACCAGCCTGATTTTAGGAAATTCAGTTCAACCATGTGAGTAATGATTCAATTCAATTAAAGTTCTGGGCTCCAAACCACTGGTTAGCAACACTCCATGTGTATTGTCCCAAATTAATTCTGAGGGGGAAATGTATCTTAAAGACACTGACATCTAGCATTTGGAACCCTCACAGATCTTGCCCTAGGGTCTCTTCCTCTGGATCTAATTTTTATTCTTTCTCTATAATAAAATTGTAATTATTAGGTGTGGCACATTCACTGAGTTCTGCAAGTTCACCCAGTGAATTATCAAACCTAAGAATGGTATTGGAAACCCCAAAATTTGTTGCCAACTGGTCTAAAGAGAGGATGACCCTGGGGATCTCTGAACTTACAGCTGGTGCCTGATGTGAGGGCAATCTTGTAGAGGACTGTGCCCTCAGACTGTGTAGTTGGATAGACAGTCTCACCTCTCAGCTCAAATGTTACCTTCTCAGTGAGACCTCACTACTATTTTTCTTCCTCTCAACTGCTTTATTTTTCTTCATGGCACTTACATATTCTGACATATTTATTTATATGTTTATTTATATGTCCAAGAATGTATAAATTCTGTCTGTTTTGTTCATTGCTATATCCTTGCTACATAGAAGTCATTTCTATCTATTTCTCAGTAAGTGAAGGACGCCTGGATCAACAACCTGAAAGTCAAAATTCCGTTAGACATGGTTTAGATCCAAACTACCTGAAAATTTTTCACTGAAATTTCCTGCCTTACAAGAAAACCACTGTTTCAAAATGCTTAAGAAATATCTTTGAGAAGTACAGTCACAATGAGAATTGGGTTCTGCTTCATAAGAGTTTGACTCAGTACAACAGTTTTCCAACAGAGACGGAACCATCCTCTTTCTAGGATCCTCAACGAGCTTACTGGGATCCTTCCACTCTTAAATTCTGGAGAATTCTCTCTTTAGTAGCTGACACAAACCTATGATTTGCAATGTATATGGAGCTCTGGTGGCATAATGCCTAAGGCATCTGACTGCCAACCAGAAAGCTGGCAGTTCAGACCCACCAACCACACTACTCAGAAGGAAGATTGGGAAATCTACTTCCATAGAGATACCGCCTCAGAAACCTAGGGAGGGATCTCTATGAGTTGAATCGACTTGACGGCAGTGAGATTGGTTTGGTTTTATGATCCAATTAGACCGAACTACCAAACTAGCTACAGTTGGTATCCTATCCATGTCTTTCTCTTGCTGTGTTCTCTACCTGGACTGTTTCAGCCACCCACTCACCTATGCCTCCTTCATGAAATAACAACCAGTTGAAGCTAAAATCTCAGCCCAGAAGGGCTATCCCTTTATTGCTAGCACATTTTGTACCCCTGGAATGGCTTTGACTATCTTAGGCTCCCACTGTAAGTCAATCTGTTTATATTTATTGTGTGTTCCAGGACTTTCTAAATACTTGATTCTCCTTTTCAATTGCCAGTGGTTCCAATATCAGTCATCTGAGTGTAGAAAGCATTTCCTCTTCTGAGTTGCACTGAAGTTCCTAAAGTCTTCAAGAGTCAAATAAAATTAGGACTTGCATGGACACTTCTAGTGGTATTGCCTTCTTGCACAGAATCCAACACAACCATCTCTGGAAGCAGGAAGGCCTGGAGCTATCCTCCCCACCATCCCCTGGGGAGTTCTACATCCAAGGATCTGCCTTCCTTTAATGTCCTCAGCTCCACCACTTTGGGAAACTCCAAAAATCACCCTGTCTGAGAAAATCTATCCTTCGCAGAATTAATCTTTGACTTTGCACCAGTTATACAACCTTCTACCCTCCTCATAACTCCCTTGACAATCAGTAAATTATTTAATGGAACTAAACAAGGGGGAATAAATTTTCACATGGGAATCCTTTTGAGTCACCTGTTTACAGGTAGCATCATGATTATGTCTAAGTTTTAGGATGCCTGGGTTTGAGTCTTGTGTCTGCCACTTAGCAGCTGTGTGGCCTTGGTCAGAAAGCTAACATTTCTAAATCTCAGTTCCCTCCTCTAACATAAGGATAATAATAAAGCTTTCCTCATAGGGTTTCCATGAGGATGAGATACTGTGTTTTAGTTCTCACAGAAGTTTTGGCACAAATTAAGTGCTCTGTGTCAAATCTCATCCACCAAAGGCCACCAGGAACATCCTAGAGGAAGACATTTTTTTAAAAAAAAAAGTTATTTTCTTACCTGGCTAATGCAGCAAGAAAAAAAATAAAGTACTCTGGGAGACTCTCAAACTGAGACTTTGAAAGGTTTAAAGGGGAAAGGAGTCTTTTAAAATTTTGGGGTTTAGTGATTTGAAGGTGGATTAGGGAATCAAGAACCAGTTTGGAATCAGATGATGTCAAGAAGTGGGGGCAATTTGATGAATGGATAGCTTAATATTTTTATCTAAAAGGTAGGATTAAAACAGGTCTAAAATTGTCATTGGTAAAGAAGCAGCAATAATTCCAAAATAAAAATGAAAAGGGAAAGGAAATGTTTCATCTGTAAGAGGAAGTGGGGCAGGGGAGACACTGACTATTTTTAAATCTCTTTTTCCAAATATGGTCACAGGATGCCTTGTTGTCTTGTTCTGAGCATTTTTTATGCTCAGTTTGATCTACTTGTCCATCAGAAAGTTTTTCACTTTCTCAAAAAAAAAATAGTAAAAATAGCCATGATCTCTAAAGATTATTCTTTAACTTTGAATAACATAATGTGGTTCCCAGGAGAGATTAGTTTAAGATCACCAGCCTCTCTGGATTTCCTCAAGTTGTATTGTACAAGTGACTACCTAAAATTGGTGACTGGCCATTGTTTCCAGTTACATCATCTCATGGTGGCAGATGTAGGAAAATCCCACTTTTCTTGCAGTGAGAGACTGAGAAGGACAGAGAGTTTGATGGAAGCCATACATCAGCCACCAAAGGCACACAGTAGAATGGAGAAGGACAGAGAATTGATCTGGGAGCGTGGGGTGAATTATGAGGCAGTGTTGCAAATAAAGAAAACACACAAATAATAAAGACACACACACAAAAGCATGGGCTAGTTAGGCAGAACCTGTGGTGAAGCTGTAATGTGGAAAGCCCAGTGGTGTTGATAATCTACCAGTAAGACTAGCTACATAATTTTCAGAGGCCAGCGTAAAATGAAAATGAAAATATGAGAATCCCCCCTTGCTTAAAATTTAGCAATTTCAATATGGCAACAGTAAATCATCAAACAAAATATGAAGTCTTTCTGAGAAAGGAGCCCTGTGCAACTGTACAAGTCACATGGCCCTTCGAATCCTTGTTTCAAAGTTCTTTCCACTGTGTCCAACTCTGAATACTGATGCTCTGATAAGCTGCTAGTGTTTGGCTTTAAAAAGGTGAGATCAAATAGTAGCTTACATGAGATCTGGCCAAGAAAAAAGACCAGAGCAAAAGCCTCAACTAAACATACCAAGTGTCAACTGTTTACTTTCTCAAAGAAACAAATTTCAATATTTTGGTAAAATTGCTTCTATTTTTTCTTATAAATACATGTTTCTTTCCAACATAATGGAAAAACCCCTGGCAGTGATTCATATGCAAAACTTCTTTGATTAAAAATCATCCTTGATACCAGGAGAAACTGATCTCTTCCCATGGAAAGAGCAGAGAAAAACTTACATTTTAAATTTTTGGCAACACTGATGTCAGAAGAGGAGCTCTGGTAGCATAGTGGCTAAAAGCACTTGACTGCTAACCAGAAGGCTGGCAGTTCAAACCCACCAGCCACTCCTCGGAAGGAAGGTTGGGCAATCCTACTTCCGTAGTGATACTGCCTCGGAAACCCAAGGAGGGGTCGCTATGAGTCGGGGCCGACTCGACGGCACATAACAACAACGACAACAACGTCAGAAGAAAAAGCAATACCCATAGGATTTTTCTGAGCTTTCAATTATTCCCAGAATCCTATCATGTAAAAATTGCCACAGTCTCAGCATGGTAATGGCCTCCATGATTATAGTTATCAAAATGCACAACCATCTAAGTAACACAGTTGCCCACTTAATTAACAGGTTTGACTGTGAACGAGACAGAGCTATGGATAAAGCAGATGTCCAAAGGTGTGAATTTCCCCCAGTTTCCCGAGACTCAGCTCTGCTTTTCATTATCCAATATTTGCCTACAATCCAAATGCAAAATGGAAAAGCTGTTGGAAAACAGTTCGTAGTTTCTCAAAGAATTAAACATAGAACTACCACATAACCCAGCAATTCTACTCCTAGGTATAAAGGACTCGAAAGCAAAAATGTAAACAGACAGATATATACTAATGTTCACTGCAGCACTATTTACAATACCCAAAAGGTAGAAACAACCTAACTATCCATATAAATGGATTAAAAACATGTGGTACATACATATAATGGAAAACTACTCAGCCATAAAAAGGAATGAAATCCTGATATATGCACAACATGGATGAACCTTGAAAACATTATTCTGAGTTAAATTGGTCAATCAAAAAAGGACAAATATTGTATGATCTCACTTATATAAAATGACAAAAATAGGCAACTGCAACAGGTCAAAGTTTAATCATGGTTACCAGAGCTGTAGGAAGGAAAAGAGAAGAAGCCACTGATTGGGAAGCAGGGAGTTTCCATTTATGGTGATAGGAAATTTGGTACTGATTAAGGGTAATGGTTGCACAACATAAGTAATGTAATTTTTGTCACTAAAGTGTACATTTTATAAATTTTGAATAGTTAAATGTAGTGTTACAAAAAAAAATTCACAATTAAAGAAAAGATTTACAAATGATCCTCAATAATTCCCCTTACATATTTTCATTTAAAGAACAATTAAAGGAAAATGGTTTATGAGTTTCTTTTTACCTGTCTGCTACTGAGGAATAATTCCTCTTGAGTTCTACCAGGTTGCTGTCAAGAGTAAGTCATAGTGACCATATATATGTCAGAGTAGCACTCTGCTCCACAGAGTTTTCAGTAGATGAGTTTTCAAAAGTAGATTGTTAGGCCTGCCTTCCAACATGCTTCCGGGTGAACTTGAGCAGCTGACTGTTTTAAGCATTTGTACCACCCAGTGACTCTTCTTCACTGTGTAAGTCAATTTGGCCATTCAACAACTCCAGGTCCTTTTGTTAAATGTTGCCATTGGGACCCTTGTAGTGTAGAGGCAAGTAGATCTCTACATCACTTCCCCACAACCTCTCTACCAGCAGGTATGTAACAATGAAAGCAAAATTTAACCAAATTCTGTCTAGCATATTATCATGTATCAGCAGGAAAGCAATCAGTTCTGCACCCTATTCTTATAAGCTCCAGAATGTTCCAGTTGGTGTCCTCAGACACTCTGACAATACCTTGCATGGAAAGTTAACTCCAAGGGTGATCCAATGATATTCTAGCAGTAGAGTGGAATCAGCCAATTGCATCGTAAGGTCATGTGACAATGTCCCTGTGAAGTGGTGGAACACAGGAACTGCAGAACTCTGGGCCTAGAGTCCTGCTCTGAAGGTATTAGTCTGTCAGTTTTGCCAGATTCTTACACCTAGTTCCTACAGGATGGAGAGCACTGATCCATCTCTGATTAACTGTCACCTCAAATAAAAATTATTTCACCATGCAAAATGATTTACAATACTCTAATGCTGATTAACAAAATTCTAATAAGAATTTTCATAAGGACATATGAAAACCTTAAGCAAGTACCCTGGAGTATGGATTCACAGGAAACTTTTAATGCTAAGTCACTATTGATCTTGCTGGGTGGCGCAAACAATTAAGTATTCAACTGCTAGTTAATATGTTAGTCAAACCCACCCAGAAGTGCCTCGAAGACAGGCCTGGTTATCTGCTTCCAAAAGGTCACAGCCTTAAAAACTTTATGGAGCAGCTCTATTCTACATACATGGGGTTAGAATGAGGCAGAATCAACCCGAAAGCAACTAACAACAAGAATACATACTGATCTAAATTTGGAGAATCCCAGAGTGGGTGGATGTGGTAATTAAGGTTGTTGTCAACTTGGCTGGGCCTGGTTGAGTGGCTGGGCAGCTGATGTAGTTATTCCCCATGATGAGACTGGCAATCAATTCCATGGTAGAATCTACTGGAGAAGCTGAGTACCTGCTTTAGAGATGTGGTCTGCTTCCAGTGTATAAGAAGTCGCTTTGAGGAAGGTCTCTAGCTGTTAGTCATGCTTGAACCCACCATGTAGCCGAGTCTTCATTCAGCAGCCTGCCATGCTCTGCCAATCTTGGGACTTTAAATGGACTTGAATCAATGGTCCGCCACATGGTTTGATAATATCAGGACTATGTTTTTTGCTTGTTGACCTTGGGTTTGTCAGCCTCAGCAGCCAGCAGCTGCCTGAGTGAAGAGGTGCCTCTTGTTTTAGTGGGCCAGGAGCAAGAGGCAGAGCTGAAGCCCAGGGTCAAGGGGCTTTCATCCAGCCCCTAGAGGCTGCACCTAGAACTCAGACTTCTAAGTTCCAAAACTATGAGAGAATAAACTCCTCTTTGTTAAAGCAATCCCGTTTGTGGTATTTCTATTAGGGTGGCACTAGGTAACCAAAACAGTGCTTATGAGACAAAAGAAACTATAAATAAAGAGACTTGCTGAGAAACTAGTTGAACTGGAGTCCAGCCCAGGTGGAGAGAAAAAGTTAGGCAGAAGAGGCAAAGCAAAAGGCCTATGAGGTTAACATGCTAATAAGGTGCAAAAGTAGCTAGAGGAGTAGTAAAGAAGTGTGAGAAGTAGAAAGGCAGAGAATTGCAGTCAGAGACAGAATCAGAAAATGAATTTCAGAGGCATTTCTAGATACAACACAGAGCAGTGCCCAGAAACGGGCTTCTGAAGCATGGTTGAGGCAGAAGCCATCTTTGTTGAGGAGCTGAGGGGGCCTTTTTGGGAGCTAGGATCCTCAAGACAATCAATGGATCTAGAAAACCTTGTTTTCAAATGTATATATGACAGAAAACCGGAGGGGGTAGCTAATACAGTCATACAAGGAGATCCAAAGTAAGACCACCAGTTACAGAAAGAGAAGGGCTATGGGTATCGGAAGACCCATGATGGATCTTGACTCTACTGTAAACTAGTGTTGATACTGTGGCCAAATTACTCCCCTCATCTGATTGGACAAACTTTATGGTTTTATACTCCAAACCTGTCTCAGAATAAATGAGAAAACAAGATGATACTTAACAGAAACAGATGTATTATCTTGCACGTAATATTAATAAAATCTGTTGCCTAAAAAACCATATAGGTGGAAGCTATTACTATGTATTTTTTGTGCAGATATAGGAGAATTAGTTGGCCACAAGCTAAGCAGGAAAACGGCTATAGAGAATAATGATGAAAAGGTTATTTCAATCTAGATCATAGTAATAATGATCTTATTGCATACTGCATTGGCAATACCATAACTAGAGTGATTCCTCGCACCATAATAAAAATACCAAACATGTAGAAAAATGATATCCATATAACCTCATTTCATATGAAGCATTGAAAGAATTGAGGAATTTTACTCAGGGGGATAAAAAGAGAATATCAAAAGAAACAGAATAGCATTTTTTCACTTTCTGAAGGGTATCCTGTTGAAGGAAACACTGCTTAGTGTTTTGAGACACATGTTAAATTTATTTCCTTATCAAACTGAAAGAGATTAATTCTAAAACTAAATTAGAATGTATTCTATAAATGTTTGTTAAATGAATTCTTCATTGAAGTATACTTCAATATTACTATGTGAAGGTATTCTGATTTTTTTTCTATTCCTTCCCTGTTTCATTATATGAATGTCTTGATCCATCCAAACGTTTGCATACTACAGTTGAAAATTTATATACAAAGACATATAAACTAAACTAGATATGTAAACTAAATTTTCTAGCCAAATATTCTATCTTATAAGATATACCTTATGTTCTAAAACTATTCCTCGACACTTTTAGATTATAAATATTTTGAACTACAGAAATTTAATTAATTCAAAGTTAATTTTCCCAGTTTTAAGTAACAACGGTCTTCTGGTGAATTTTGAGTCTCTAAAAGTACTGAAACCAGTTTTGAACGTTGTTTTTCATTTTGTTTAAGATCAAGATCTTCAATTGTGAGCCCCAAGACAAGGGCCGCAGACTATTTCCCAGTACCAGAAGGGGTCAGGAGAGAGCCGTCTAACTTCTCCGGGAATGATTAATGGGGTGTCTGAAAGGGGCCCCGTCAGGTTTGCTTCACTTCTAGAAGAAGGGTGGACAAGGAAACGGGGGAGGGGAGGGAGAGGCAGCTGGAGGGAGAGGTGACAGGAGGAGAAAAGAAAATGAAGGCTTGTCGACGAAAGCTAACTGCTGGCCAATCCCCTAAGCACCGCAACGGAAGGACTCTGGATCTTGTCTGCTGCCGGCCTGGCCGCCGCTCGCCTTTCGTCCATAATTACAGAGTTTGAGTATCTTCCTCCTGTCACAAGCAGTGCCAGGCCTACACGGCCCTGCCTCCTTCCAAGACAACTCACTCTAGTTTCCAAATTATTCCCAGACTTTGCTTTCTCTCAGCTCTTAGAAGTGTTCTGACCAGAGGGCCTCCTCTTTGTCCCCTCGTTCTCTGTGAACCTGCCAGCATCTACCCCTTGCTCCATGAAAGTATTGCTCAAAAATGCAGTCTTTTCTCTTTTTTCCTTCTACAGTGCCACACTTCCTGGAACCCTCTGGAATAGGGGAAAGTTTAGCTCCTCTGTTTCCCAGTTTAAAATTTCCACCTTCAACTCAGCCTCAGTGGCTCACATTTCAGCACAAGCGATCTCCTGTCTTCTATCTATTTCCTTTCTAAGTTACTTTGTTCAAACCCTGATCCCCTCAAAAATTAGGCTTACAAACTGAGGCAAGTAGGCAAGTTGCTATCTGAGCCTTAACTTTTTGTTCATACCCAGGCCACTTGTAAACACTTATAAACCTGGACATGTCAGCATCAAGTCACTCCCCCAATAGCTACCAGTTCTCATTTGTCATCATGTGCCAAATACCATGTCTGACACTTTGCTGTAATATCTCAAAGACTCTAAAAACTCAGCAGTAAGTAGAATCATCCTCATTTTACAGTTAGAGAAACTGAAGGTCAAAAGGGGTAAATCACTTGTCCAAGGATGCTCCCAAAGTAAATGGAAAATCCAGGATTCAAGCCCAGGACTATGTCACTACACTCTCGCTTCTTACTCTCAGAATTGTTATCACTGACAAAGGCTTCGCTATTCTAGTTGAGTGAAATATTCATTCTTCAGGCCTGAGAAGTAAGAAATAATTGAATTTTCTAATTTCTGCTTGATCTGTCAATGGAGAAAAAAGTATCCAAAAGGAAAGAAAAAGTTCTCAACACAGAAACACCACCCTTCCCTCATACACATGCTGAGGAGTGGGAGGTGAGTGAGCATCATGTGTTAGATGCTTTGAAGCTCAGTGATATCTGGGTTTGAATACTGGTTCTGCCACCCACCTCTGGAAACTTCAGCACAACCGAACTATGTGAGCTCTGTTTTCTAGGTGTAAAATGAGAGTAATAATAACCAACTTATACAGTAATTCTAAGGATTGAATGGGCTGAAATAGATGAATGTTCTATTCAACCAACAAATGTTCCCCATTTCTGGTTCTTTTACATACAGTGTAAAGTATAAGAACCTGACTCCTCATCTAAGACTCAGTGCCAAGTGAGAGCTCAGCTTTGAATTAAATGAATTTTAAATTATTTTTATTTTTTAAATTTTTCTCCTCTTATTCATTCAACTAATAGCTGTTTTCTAATGATAAAATGAAAGTAGTTTCTCAGCCATTCACCTCATTCTGTTACATAAAGGCCAAGATGAAAAACAGCAATTTCCCCAACAGAGAAAAGGACACTCACAATTACCCCAAGCACTACCTAAACTGTGAGCTGCTGGTCTATACCAATGGCAGCAGGATTTACTCTTCACACTGCAGGAAGCAGCATCAAGAAAGATGAGTGTCCACAAAGAAAACTAACAAGGAGAACTGGCCTCTAGCTCAATGACTTCCCCATACACAGAAGGACTCTTATAAAGGTGTATTTCCTTTTCTAGGGTTGCCCACTGTCTACAGGCCTTTCCTTTCCTGTACAGGCTGCTGCTGGCTCACTAAACCAGTAATTAATCATCCCTCTAACTTAAGTTCTGACAGGAGGTTTCCAGTAGAAGCCAGGTGATAGTGAGAAAATCCGAGAAAAATCTATCTACATTTTATGAGGGTCAATTTTAGGCTAGGTACATTTACTTATGGAGCCCTGCTGGTGTAGCGTTTAAATGCTAATCTGCTAACGTAAAGGTCAATGTTTTGAACTCAACAGCCACAAGGAAGAAAGATGTGGCAATCTATTGCCATAAAGATTTACAGCCTTGGAAACCTTGTAGAGTAGTTCTACTCTGTCCTATAGGATCGCTATGAGTCAGAAATTACTTGACAACAACAAGCTTTTGGTTTAGATACCCTTATATTTGCTTGTTTTACTCATGAATTAGTAATCAGAGATAAATGATGGTCCATGAAAAAGTTCTCCCACACCAAAAGTCAATTGTGACTAGCCCATACTTTTTACCAAAGAATTATGATTTAAAATGCCTGTGACATTTGCTTATGAGTCAGTTCTAGCTCTCAGTGATCCCACAAGTGTCCTAATAGAACTGTACTCCATGAGGTTTTTTTAGTGATTACTTTTTCAGAAGTATACTGTCAGGCCTTTCTTTCAAGATACATTGAGTGAATTTAAACCTCCAATCTTTGATATGTAGCTCAGCACATTAACAATTTGAACCCAGGGCCTCCAAAATGCCTAGATTATGCATATAAAGTAGGCACAGTACGGTGGTTTCTAGGCCATAAGGGGAAAAAAAGACTCTGGTTTATCCATAGTCACAATTGAAAGGGAAAATGATTAAATGAGTGTATTTGTATTACGCAATCAATAAAATTATCAAATATTGCTCTTTAATTATTTTATCCTTGAGGAAGTTATTTTACTATCTATAATTTACTCATTCATCTCTAAAGTGGTAACAGAAATACTCACTCATCATAAATTCAAACTGCTGCAATAAATAAATTGAAACTTTTAAATATCAAATTTTCATTGATATGCAAAGAATTGTGAGAATACTCATATGAATCAAAAAAGACATGTGCCCTATAAAGCTCTAATAAAGGAGGCATAGCAAATAAATATTTTAAATGAAAGGTAGACAATGATTATGTTTCAAGAGAAGAAAACTTGAGTTAAAAAGTAATGACTTCCTTCTTGATGAAAGAATATTCACTCCTTTAACACATTGGTGGCAAATAATGTCCAGTTACTGTGATACCAAAGCAGAAATAAGAGTAAAACAATAGAAAGCCTTAGCAATACTGTTTACTGCACCATACTGCCAAGTCAGGGTCTGAGATCACTGAAAAAGGCACGACTTACACACAGACGTTGGACAGAACAGTGTTTTACTCACACAGAAAAGAGACAGTGAAAGATCAACTTCAGTAGTTGGCATTGCTCCCCAGTTGCTAGTGGGTCACTGCCTACAGCAGCCAATGAAGGCATGATGGTCTTTATGCACACCTCTTATGCCACAGAAGAAGGAGCATGTTCCCTCCCCACCAGGTATAGATATAGAAGAGGTTCGAACCATTAACCTTTCGGTTAGCAGGCGAATGCTTTAACCCCTGCACTACCAGAGTTCCTTAAGTATAACACACACACATTAATAATAACAGACATTGTACCTAGAACAGGGAGGGAGTTTCCCTGATAAGGAAGAAGAAAAAAGAAGACATGTGGACAAAGAAAGTGGCTCAGCCTCTATTATCAGAGAATGTTCCAGACCCAAAGATTCTAATTAGGGCAAAGGATGTCTTGTTCATTACCATATCCACACCTCATAGCAGAGGCCTAGCCCATGGTAGGATTCCATAAACATGTATTGTTATGAACAACAAAGCAAATTGATGACAAAACAAAACAACCAAAAAAAAAGGATTGTGATGTCCGGAAATATTTTAAAGTAATAGTCACTGATGCCCCCAGAGTTTTATCAATTTATATTAATCATATTCCTAAGTGTTTTTTCCTTCAGCATTTTCTTTCCATGACTAAGAAAACAAATCTCTCCACTGCCCTACCAGTCCCAAGGGAAGGGGTCAGGAGAAGTAGACTGGCCAAGCCACAAATACGCTTCCTGAAAATTCACAGCAGTTCAATCTCTCTGTGAAGATAAACTGCTCTCCACACTTTGCAATCCTTTGTCCAAAGCATTTGGACAAAAGATTGGACAAATCCTTTGTCTAAAAAGCATTGCCTATGTAAAAACATCCTTTCTCTAATTCTATCTTCATCTTCTTCTGTAAGGCATATGTCTTGTCCCAATTGACCCCTTCCAGCTCTTCTTCCAAGCTCATCTATTAAATTGGCAAACTGCAGCATGTCAGAATACACTGAAGTTATAAGTGATCTCGTAAGAAAGGTTTGCTTGAGGCAGGTGTGGTGATACTTTTGCAGTGGCAATGGCAGCAGCTAGTCATCTAGTGCAAATCGGGTGGCATATTTCTCTGGAGTGGGTTGACAGACTGAACCATTAACTAGAATAAAACTCAGAAAATCTTTAGAATGTGGTGGATTACAAGAGGCTTGCTTGCTCAAGCAAAGACAGAAGTGTACGAGATTTCTATCCAATCCCTATTTCTTAATCACCACTGATTTCATCAATTAAAAATTATCTCGAATAGTCACAGGCAAATCAAGATAGCAATAGCTGGTGTGCTTTCAGTAACCACTGTGGCATGATATTGCTGATTAGAGTCTTTCAGATGACAAAAAGCCACCCCTAGGGTTAGTGCCAAAGGCACTTGACTGCTAACCAGAAGGCTGGTGGTTCAAACCCACCAGCCACTCCTCGGAAGGAAGGTTGGGCAATCTACTTCCGTAGTGATCTGCCTCGGAAACCCAAGGAGGGGTCGCTATGAGTTGGGTCCGACTTGCTAGAACATAACAAGAACAACAACAGGATATGTTTTAGGAGCTTTGTTGTGTAATGGTTAAGGCATTTGGCTGCTAACCAAAAGATCAGCAATTTCAACCCACCAGCTGCTCTGCAGAAGAAAGATGAGTCACTCTGCTTCTGTTAAGATTTACAGCCTTGGAAACCCAATGGGGTCACTATGAATTGGAATAAACTTGATAGCAGTGAGTTGGAGGTTATGTATGCATTTATTAACAAACCTTCCCTCAAGTGTGGATTAAATGTGTGTGTGTGTCTATGTTAAGTGTGTTAAGTTACAGACATGTTGTTAGGTGCCATGGAGTCGGCTCCGACTCATAGCAGCCCTGTGTAAAACAGAATGAAACACTGCCTGGTCCAGTGCCAGCTTCACAGTCCTTGCTCTATCTGAGCCCATTATTGCAGCCACTGTGTCAATCCACCTTGTTGAGGGCCTTCCCCTTTTTCACTGACCCTCTGTGTTACCAAGCATGATATTCTCCAGGGAATGGTTTCTTCTGACAATATGACCCAAGTAGGTGAGACGGAGTCTGGCCATTGTTGCTTCCAGGAAGCATTCTGGCTGCACTTCCTCCAGGACAGATTTGTTAGTTCTTCTGGCAGTCCATGGTACTTTCAGTATTCTTCACCAGCATCACAACTTAGCTGCCATGGAGTCAGCCCAATTCATAAGGTTTGCACTGACCAGTTTTGGAAATAGATCACTAAGCTTTTCTTCCTAGTCCATCTTGGGCTGAAAGCTCTACTTAAATCTGCTCAGCATCAGAGAAAGATAGAAATAATATTACAGATAATATAAACCCAATTTTATTGAAGATATCAGGGCAAAAAATTTAAAAAAACTAAAGGGTGACAGCAAAAACCAGTGGAGTTATCATGTAGGTTGCTCATCATGCTAATTTGTTCTAATCAAGAGTCAACTGAAACAGTAATGTTTATTATTAATTATTTAGAGGTGGTATATTTCTAGGTGTATATGTGTGTACATGTGTGGGTGGGTACTATCTGAAACATTTGTCCTGAGCTTATCATGCTTTACCAAACTAAAACCAAGGCCACTGTCATCTAGTCAATCCTGACTCATAGTGACCCTATCAGAGTGTGGCAAATCCTAGCTATGTGTCGTGACCATTAATAACCTACTCTTAACAGCTTAAAAATATCTTGCCTCTACAAGTCAGTTTTATTGTTTTTGTTTTTTGTGATGAGTTTTTTTTTAATTAATCTCCCTTTGTAAATTTGTGTTCCTTTAAATAATTAAAGCAGGAAGTCGTATTTGGAGTATTGCACAGTGTGTTGTTTATGTCTTCCTGGCAGCTATTTATCATTGCATTAGCAGAGACAAACAAGAGAGTAAAACAATAATCCAGACAATTCAGGCTTAAAGATCTCACCTTTGGGGAAAGAAGCCATTCCTCCACCCACAGCCCAGTTTGTTTTTTTCTGCTGGGAAAATAGATCACTCTGCCCTAAGTATTAAGATATATTGAACATAGTAATCACTTTGTACATGAGTAGGATATTTTTATTTTTTAGACTGCCAAAGTGACCCCAGTTACCCTCTAACACCAGAAGAGCAAAGTTCAGAACTAAAAGCAAAACAAAAACCAAGTAAGTCCTAGTGAGATTCCATTGACAATGACACTCCTACAAATGCAACATTGCAAGTGTACCCCTAGATAGATGGTAGAGTTCAGGACTTGCCGACTTCTACATCACAATCTGCCTTTTAAGATCAGGAAAGCGAAATACTAAAAATGTCAAAATGCATTCAATTACCAATGTTAATGGTGTGAACTGCCAGATAAGATTAAGTGAGATAATATATCAAATCTCCTAACACAGTGTCCAGGACAAATTTCAAGGTGCTGATGAAATACAGACTATGTTATTTGACCAAAATGGAATTAAGCTGAAGATCAATAACCAAATGATAACTACAATGGTCCTCAAGTATTTGGAATTTAAGCAATATCCTTGGTAATAAATCAGGGGACAAAGAATAAATCAAAATGTTAACTAGAAATATTTTAAACTGAAGGATAATGAAAATATGAAATATTAAAAATAGTAGAACACAACTAGTGCAGTGCTAAGAGAGAAAGGTAAAACCATAAATACTCAGATTATTAAAAAATAAGAATGAAAATCAATAATTTATATATCCATCTCAAGAGAGTAGGAAAGGAACAGCAAACTGCCCATAAATAAAATAGAAGGAAGGAATTCAGCAATGTAAGGGCAAAAACTAATGAAATAGAAGACAAATATTGAGTAGAGAAATTTAACAAAGCAAAATGTTGTTTCTCTTAAAAACTATAAAAATTTCCAAACTTCTAGCCAGACTGATTGTGAGAAAAAAGAAAATTTAACAATAAGCAGAATAAAAGGGGAGGATATTGCTACATATTCTGCAATTATAAATTAATTTTTTAGGATATTGTGAATAACTTTATGAAAATGTAAATGAAAGAGAAATATCCTTTAAAAATACTACTTACCAACTCAGAAGTTAGAAGAAACAGAAACTCTTACTACAGTTATACCTATTAAAGAAATGGAATCTTTAATTGAAAACTTTCCCACAAAGGCCTAGATGACTTCACTGGTTAATCCTTCCAAACATTTATGGAGGAAATAATGCCAATCTTAGAAAAATTCTTTTGATAAAAGAGAGAACACTTCCTTACTTGTCTCATGAAGCCAACATATCCTAATTACCCAAAAAAAAAAAAAAAAGAAAAGAAAGAAAGAAAAAGTTACAGAGCAATGTCTCTCATTAATATAAACACAAAAATTCTTAACAAAACAATAGAAAAATTAGTTCAATGCTATGTCTAAGGCACTTAACTGCTAACCAGAAGGCTGTCAATTCAAACCCACCAGCCACTCCTCGGAAGGAAGGTTGGGCAATCTACTTCCATAGTGATATTGCCTCGGCAACCCAAGGAGGGGTCGCTATGAGTCGGGGCCGACTCGACGGCACACAGCTACAACATACTAACACACAATTAGAAAGTGAAATTTAAAATATATATAACACTTATAGTAGTGCAAAATAACAATACAAAGAAATAAAAAATGAAGTTGAAAGATTTTTATAAAAGAAGATGACAGAACATTACTGAAATTCATTAAAATCATACATAAATGTAAAAATTCACCATGTTTATGAAATGGAGGATTAAATGTTGTAAAAAAAAATATCAATTCAATTCAAGCCAACTACAAGTTCAATGCAATACCAATCAAAATTCCTGAAGGCTTCCTCCCTCCCCCACCCCGTGGAAATTGACAAGCTGATACTAAAATATAAATGGAAAGGCACAAAGCCAAGAATAGTAGTGACAATCTTGAAGAGAATAAAGTTAAAGCACTTATATTACTAGATATCAAAACAATTCTTATAAACTTTTATTAACGAAAACAGTGTGGTGTTACTACAGGATAAATAAATGAAATGCAATACAAAGTCCAGAAACAGACCCAAACAAATATGGGTCATGGCAAAGGTGACAGTAAAGTGCAGCAGGGAAAGGATAGAGTACCTGGAATAAATAGTACTAGATCAGCTGAATATCTATAGGAAAAACAAACTTTGATCCCTACAGTGTATAATACTTAAAAATCATTTCAGTATATACCATAGAGCTAAATATGAAAGGTAAAATATTAAGTTTCTAGAAAATTACATAGGAGAATATTTTAATGTTCAGTGAGATTAGTTAAATAGGGCATAAAAAGACCATAAAGAAAAAGCTTGTCCAATTGGACTTGATTAAGAATTTCAGTTCAACGAACGTATTAAGAGAATGAAAAGGCACAAAGTAAGAGGAGTTATTTGTGATATATATGTCTGAAAAAAGACTCATCCAGAATATATGAAGAGCCACTACAAATTAGCATTAAAATGATAGAAAATTACTATTTTAAATGAGAAAAAGACTTGAGCAGACACTTCACAAAAGACCACTATAGATATCTGAAGGTGTCTACCCTGCTTAATCATCAAGTGAATGCAAATTAAAAACACACTCAGTACAACTCTAGAATGGCTAAATTTTTTAAATGCCAATGTCAAGTGTTGAAAATAATGTAGAGTAATTTGAACTCTTAACCACTGCTGATGAGAACGTAAATTGATAAAGATAATTTGGAAAACCATTTCACAGCTTTTTATAAAGCTAAACATATGAATACCCTATAATGTCCAGCAATTCTAATTTAGTATATACTCAAATTAAATGTATGTATATGAGCATCAAGAGATTTGTTTGTATGCATACTATTTATAATACTCCAAAACTAAAAACACAATCCACCAGTAATGGAATGGCTAAGTAAACTGTGGTATATTCAACATAGAATATTATATTAGAACAGCAAAGAGCAAATTATCAATACACAGAACAGCATGGATGAATACCACAAATACAATGTTAAATTAAAAAAAAAGACAGACACACAAGAGTACATAATGTATTATTTCATTTGTATAAAGTTTAAACTAGGCAAGACTAGACTATGGTAAGAAAAGTGAAAGCAGTGGTTACTCTATGGGGGGACGGTGCATGAAAGAGGCTTCTGGGATGCTGCCAATGTTCTATACCTTGATTTGAGTCGTTAATGCTTTTAAAATTCATTGAGCTAAAAATGGAAGGTTTGTGTACTGTGCTCTGTGTATAATGCACTTCAATAGGAAGTTTACCCAAAGTCAGTTTATTTTGGAGTTTACAGAAAATATTTTCTTCTTTCAGAGAGGAGAAACATTTCTAACAAAAGAAACTAAGAAATATCTCTCCAAAAGAGTTCTAGAATTAATGCAAAAGGGAAGAGAGGAAATATAACCTACCAAAAACCAAACACACTGCCATCAAGTAGATTCTGACTCATAGCGACCTCTATTGGGTTTCTAAGACTGTAAATCTTTAGGGAAATAGATTGCCTCATCTTCCTCCCACAGAGTATCTGGTGGTTTTGAACCACTGACCTAGTTAGCACCAAATGCCTTTCCTACTACACAAGCAGAGCTCCTTAAATACAGACGAAGCAGAGTTTAATTATTCTCTTGGTATCATTTGTAACGACCATTTCATTATCAGAGTTTTCAACAACACCTGTGCTTTCTTGGAGGATTTTAATCTAGCATTATCTAGGCATTTCCTAAGGGGTTCTTAGCTGATCACTACGGGAGGATTCTTGCTTGCCACAGCTGTGGATTCTGTTCCCATGCTGTGGCATGCCTAGTGAGGTGGGTGTCCATCCCAAACCCACTGCCATCAAGTTGATGCTGATTCACAGAGATCCTACAGACAAGGTACTAGGAGTAGAACTGCCCCACAGGATTTCCAATGAAACAGACTGGCTCATCATTCTCTAAAGGAGTGGCAAACCAAATATATAGCTTGTGGCTAACCTAAAATCACCTGAAATTCCCATATTTTCATGTATAGCTGCCTCTCCATGAACTTAGTAGATCATAAATGTCATACTTAGGCCCAA
>NW_006921791.1:2242089-2243415 GCF_000298275.1 Orycteropus afer afer
AAAAAAAAAAAAAAAAGCTCACCTCTTTCACATTTCTCCTATGATTGAAAGTTCAGTTGGTGAGTTAGGAAATCCACAATTTTCAAACTAAACAGCCTTAGCTATCTCCTCTTATCTCCTCTTACAAACCTATAAGCCAATAATATTTCACAACACAGACTCCGATTCCATAAAACAAAAATTCCTAGTTAGTAATTCTCATCATGGGAGCTCTAGTAACATAGTGCCTAAGGTAATTGACCGCTAACCAGAAGTCTGGTGGTTCAAACCCACCAGCCACTCCTCAGAAGGAAGGTTGGGCAATCTACTTCTGTAGTGATACCGCTTCAGAAACCCAAGGAGGGGTCGCTATGAGTTGAATCCGACTCAACAGCACATGACAACAAACAACAATTCTTATCACTCTTTGAAAAATACTAATAGAACTCTCCTTGGCCTACTCCATTGTGTTGGACCTAGTCTATTGTAGTGTGATGCTTTGAACTTCTTAACACCATAATTATTTTTCCCCTTATCTTTGCAAAAGGTTGGAGTTCATTCCTACCATAGTTTGTTTCTTTCTCTCACTCTTAAGAGAATATTGACCTAGAGTTTCAGTAAGATGGTGGAATAGGCAGAAAGATTACACAGACCCTCTTCAACAAAGAAAAGGGGAACCAATTAACACAGATTCAGAAGATAGTCCTGGACCGCAAAGCCCTGAAGGGAAGGAAATAGAAGCAGACTAAACTCCAACTAGCAAAGAATTTGCATGAAAACACCAAAAAAAGAGACATACAGAGCTGTGGTCTGGCAGCGATCCTGATGGCACAGACAGCTTAGATATTCCCAAGTGGTGGTAGGGCCTAAGAATTAACCTAAAAATCAGTACTACTAGCCAGGGAATACATGGAGGACTGCTCTGGTAGCTGAGGAATAAAAGGGGAAGCAGCAAAGAGAAAGGCAGGCTGAGCTGTAGACTTTTGCCTGTCTGGAGAGTGCAGCCATTTTGAATGTTTACAAGTGGTTTGACAATTTCAGATATTTAAAGCAACAGTGTTCTCCCAGATGCCAGGGACTTAACAACAGGCTCCACTTGCTGGGAACCACAAGGACATTCTAGACTCAGATGACTGGAAAGGTGTGATATTCCAGTTGTTACTCTTATACCGCATATACCCATGGTGAACGGAGGTGCGGCCATCCCTCACTCCCACCCACCTTCTGGGCCAGCAAGAATCCAATCCCAGTCTGTGTACTTGGTTGGAGCCTGGGTGCCCTGACCTGCCCTACCCCAATGTTTTTTTCTCTTTTCTCTTGTTTACTTTGTATGTTTTTGTCTGTTTT
>NW_006921791.1:2265631-2270981 GCF_000298275.1 Orycteropus afer afer
TCCATTTCAGCTCACTAATGCCTAGGATATCAATCTTTATCTGTTCCATTTCATTTTTGACAACTTCCAATTTTCCTAGATTCATACTTCTTACTTCCATATTCCAATGATTAATGGATGTCTGCAGCTGTTTCTCCTCAATTTGAGTGGTGCCACATCAGCAAATGGAGGTCTTGAAAGTTTTACCTTATCTATATGAGTAAGGCTGAGTTTACTCAGATGATGCAGCTCTTTCCCAGTCCTATTTTGAGAGCCTTCTAACCTATCTGGACTATTCAGAAAGTTGGGTGGTAATGTATCAGACAATGTTTCTTTTCTATTCATAAGGTTTTCCCTGGACAATTCTTTGAGAAGTGGACAGCCTCTTCCTTCTTCCTAGTCTGTCTCAGTCTGTAAGCTGGGCTGATACCTGTGCACCATGTGCACCGCACTGGGTTTGAACACCAGTGGCTCAGCCTCAAGACTCACATCAACATGTCACCACTGTAGGACAAACCGACAGACAAGTTTGTCTCCCTGTTGAAAACCTCTCCTACCACCCTTACCTGGATCCCTGCGGCTGACTCCTTGCTCTTTCCTGGTCCCTGGGCCTAGTCCTCTCCTCTCTCCTATTCTCCCACCCTGCCACTTTGGGGTGTGGCCTGGGTGCCCTCTCCTCACCTGGATCCCTGTGGCTCACTCCTCATCTGTCCCATTCCCTGGGCCTCCTTTCTCCCACTCTCCCACCCTGCTGCTTTGGGCATGACTCAGTTCCCTCTCCTCACCTGGATCCCTGGGGCTCACTCCTCATCTGTCCCAGTCCCTGGGCCTTTTCCTCTCTTTTCTCCCACTCTCCCGCCTGCTGCTTTAGGCGTGCCTGGGTTCCCTCTCCTCACCTGGATCCCTGTGGCAGACTCCTCAAGACTATGAGCTTTCAGGTATCTTACCAGTAATTCCAAGCTCCTCTCAAGATGCCTTGCCCAGAAATAAAGAAAATATTCCATTTGAGATCTGACCATGCAGGAAAAGTAAAGAACAAAATTCACAGCTGTCAAGTCAATTTGATTTGTCGAGACCCCTCCTTGGGTTTCCAAGGTGGTAGCTCTACAGAAGTAGATTGACCAATCTTCCTTCTGAGGAGTGGCTGGTGGTTTTGAATTGCCAGTCTAGAGATTTTCTTGTGTAGTATAAAGCTAGTTTATTCCTATGTTCTTGTGAATTGGAGGGGAAATATGTTTCATTTAGTTTCATATGTGTGAAAACTTAGGCACAACAAAAAGTGTCACTTGTCCAGGATCACACCACCTTTGGTGTGGCAGGGTCTGATATAAGTGCCCACTGGAATGGAAGGGAAAGAGGGGATTTGGTAACATTCTGTTACTTTCAGACGGTCATCAAAACAGCTTTCTTTCCCATTCCATGCCATGTTTTATTTATAATAATTATTACAATTTCTTGAGCACTCAAAATGTATCAGGTACTGAATTTGATAGGTTCTTTATTTATATTGTTTCTAATCTTCACAACCAAGCTGGTTTTATAGGTGAGAAAAGTAAGTAATTTGTTGAAGGCTACGTGTAGGAAGTAGAGGAGCAGGGACCAAAATGCACGTCTTTCTGATAGAAAGCTCTCCCTCTTTTCCTTCCATCACAGATCACTTCCCATCCAAAAAATTAGTCTGTGTATACTGCACATGACCAATGTGCCCTGTTTTCATATAACAAACATGAGAGTCATTAAATTATTTTCTGTCTCTTTCAAACATGCTTGCTTTTTGGGGGCTTTAAATTGAACTCCTTTCTTCCCTCTTCTGCCCCTACAATTAATAACCTTAGGTGGGAAGTATGGTCTCAAATAAGAGAGCATTAGGAGTGAGTGGTTTGGGATGGCATGTGTAAGATAGATACTATGTTCTTGGAGGCAGGATGGGAAATCAATTTAAAGTCATTCATTTCTCCTGATTCTCTGTTCTTCCAATGGAGTTCACTTGTGGAAGTATGCTCATGAACTAATTGTTTCTCTTAAGTAATGCAAAACATATTTTGGCTTCCTCTTCCCATGAGGGATTAATGTATGTCAGTTGTGTGGCCTGGTCTAACTAGCCTACCAAGCAGGAGTCAATACAGTGAGTGCTAGTAAACTGATTCTCCAAAACAACAACAGCAAAATCCTGATTTGTAGTATTTGCTAATTTCCATGGTGTAAATATCCCCACAGTGGCCAATTTCCAGCTGCCCATAAGAGATCACTGAACATGGAGTTGGGAAGCATTGATGGAATTGGCTGCCACAAGTATGTAGGATCTTTCCAGCACACCACTGACAATAAGTCCATTTAGGTGAGAGTAAAGACAAGGCCAGGTAACCAATTAAACCAACTGCCATCAAGTCAATTCTGATACCTGGTGACCCTATAAGTGTCAGAATAGAACTGTGCTTTCTATAGGATTTTCAGTGATTGATTTTTCACAAGCAGATTGCCAGTCCTTTTTCCCATAGAGTTTCTTGGAGGATTCAAACACCCAACTTTTTGGTCAAAAACATATAAACTATTAACTGTGTATGTAACCAAGAGACTCTAAGGCTAATTAGGAATCAAGTATGATTTCCTCCAGAAATTACCCTTAGTAACCTTGAAAATGACCGGTGAAGTCCTCAAATTTAGCTCCTCTATCTTATTTCTCGGGAGCTCTGGTAGCATAGTGGCTGAGACACTTGTCTGCTAACCAGACGGCTGGCGGTTCAAACCCACCAGCCACTCCTCGGAAGGAAGGTTGGGCAATCCTACTTCCATAGTGATAACTGCCTCGGAAACCCTAGGAGGGGTCGCTATGAGTCGGGGCCGACTCGACGGCACATAACAACAACAACAACAACAAATCTTATTTCTCCCTCAGTCATCCAGGAGTTTGTTGTACTGTGGTGGCTTGTTTGTTGCTGTAGTGTTGGAAGCCATGCCACCAGTATTTTAAATAGCAGCAGGGTCATCCATGATGGAGAGGTTTCAAAGAATCTTCCAGACTAAGACAGACTAAGAAGAAAGATGTGGCCAGGTCCACTTCTGAAAAAAATGGCCACTAAAAACCTTACAAATAGCAATAAGCATTATCTGATATAATGCTGGAAGATGACCCCTTCAGGTTGGAAGGCACTCAAAACAGACTGGAGAAGAGCTGCCTCCTCAAAGTAGAGTCAACCTTATGCCTTTGAGTCAGACCCCAACTCATAGCGACTCATCCTTGGGTTTCCGAGGTGGTAGCACTACAGAAGTAGATTGCCCAACCTTTCTTCCGAGGAGTGGCTGGTGGGTTTGAACCGCCAGCCTTCTGGTTAGCAGTCAAGTGCCTTAGGCACTACGCTACCAGAACTCCTATATTCCCATAACTCCTATAGAAATATAAATATAAATATAAATGAAAATATTTATTATGTTAAAAAAGATAAACTTATATTACACATGAAAAACTGACAAAGTTCAACTTTGTAGATCCGTTTCTTTGAATTTAAAGTTAATTTAAAACAACAGTGAATGTACAACATTCCATAATAGGTGCCCCTGTCTGTTTGAACAATGTTGTCTGTACCTCCCATGTATTTTAGGGCTAAAATAAGATTCTGTAGTAGTCATCTCTGTAGCTACACAGGAATAGCACAGACACCTTGTTTTCCTGCTTTGATGTTATAAATTTCATCAAGACTGATTTGAGGTTTCTTTGCTTTGGCAGGTGTGAAACAGCTGTTTCATAGTTGTGTTAAATGCCTGTTCTTCAGCGTCCCACTTCAATGATAAAACTGTAAGATTATATCTTTTGGTAGATCCACAGCCCAAATTTCAATTTCACTGCTTTTCTGATGTGAGTTGGCAAGGGAGGTCTGGAGCAATGTTTGTACCTGAGTTTCATACCACCTCCTAGTGCTAGCTGACAGCTTCTTTGGCACAATCACACTCACATTGGGAACAGCTGATGCTCTGTGAATCTCAAACCTGAAGCATTAGAAAATGATCCCTTCAGATTTTGCACTTCAAGATTATTGGAAGCTTCTCTGATATCCTTTCATCACTGACTTTAGTCCTCAATTTCTTCATCATATGGTCCACAAGATGAGATTCCAGCACATGTCTCTCTGTTTGCCTTTCCTTCTCAAAAGACTTAACCTTGGCATGGCTTCCTTCTTTATCTAAGATGAAAACCACTTATGTGTTTTCATGATATCTACACTACTCTTGCAATTCCTCCCGGGACTATAAGCAGTTACACATGATTTTTGCTGTGAATCCCACCATCTAGAGTTTCTAGGTTAGGTTGATGGCCCTGGTTATGGACATCTGGCCAATATTCACAACGAGGAGATCACAAGCACTTATTGTAACAGGTTCTTCCATGTTGGTGACAGCAGCAGATATGCTGTCTATAGCTATGCTGACCCCAGTGGCAATGGGAACTGGACTGAGAGCCTGTGGTACGCTAAACTGGGGAATCAATAGGTCATATCTGCCACCAGCTGCAAGGATTTCATGTACAGAACTTTGCCTTCATCTGATGAATGCCACAAACTGCAAGATGATTCTATTGTGCTGCTGAACCTTGTATCTCAAGCCCAAGTTGATTAAGACTTGTAATTTTGTGCCATGTTTCTTCAACAGTCCAATTACCTCTTCTAGATGACCCCTTCAGGTTGGAAGGCACTCAAAACAGGCAACACCTGTTTTCTGTTTTATTAAACAATTTATTGTTGGTGTTAGATCTTGCAAATCTCCCTTCTGCTCAATAAATTTGTAGAGTCAACACAGACTATTAGAAGACAAAGACAGAATACCAAATATAGCTTCCAATTCTCTCCTCGTCAACTTTTCTGTCACAACATCATACAGAATAATGTAGACTTGACTGAGTTTATCTTCTGAGATCCCACTGTGTAAGAATATGGCATTCAATAATGTGGTATGGTTCAAGTAAATACTGTAATTTTTTTCCTGAAGCACAGGGAAAAGACTGATTTTGAATGATTTTATAGATAGTGTAGATGATCTCAGCAGTGGGCAGAGAGCTGTTGATGGTAGAAGTGACAACATCAAATGCACATTCCACAAGTTCTTTGGGATGAAATCAGTCTAACTTGTGAGGTCTGAACACACGTTCTATACAGTATTGTTTTAAATTCAACATATTATTTCTTGCCACATATCTTGCAAAAGGAATCCACATGTTGAAAGGAAGCATCACCAGCAACCTTCTATCATCCATGAATAAGGTGGCTTCATTATGCTCACATATTTGCCTATTTCAGGGAAGTAGTAGTGGGCTACACATTTCAACAGCTCTGTGTATTTTTTTATTAATTTATTATTATTATTATTTTATTGTGATTTG
>NW_006921791.1:2273793-2308126 GCF_000298275.1 Orycteropus afer afer
GTTCAAACCTACCAGCCACTCCTCAGAAGGAAGGTTGGGCAATCTACTTCCGTAGTGATACTGCCTCAGAAACCCAAGGAGGGGTCACTATGAGTCGGGTACGACTCGATGGCACATAACAACAACAACAACATTCCATCTGTATACTGAGCAAATGATCCAGGAAGCTGGACTATATGAAGAAGAATGTGGCATCAAGATGGAAGGAAGAATCAAAACATCCTGTGATATGCAGATGACACAACCTTGTGTGCTGAAAATGAAGATGACTTGAAGCACTTACTAATGAAGACCAAAGATTGCGGCCTTCAGTATGAATTGTACCTCAACATAAAGAAAACAAAATTCCTCACAAATGGACCAGTAAGTAACATCAGGATAAATGGTAAAAAGTTTGAAGTTTGCAAGAATTTCATTTCACTTGTATACATAGTCAGTGTCCATAGAAGCAGCAGTTAAGAAATTAAGCAAAATATTGCACTGAGCACATCTGCTGCAAAAGATCTCTTTAAAATGTTAAAGAGCAAAGATGTCACTTTGATGACTAAGATGCACCTGACCTAAACCCTGGTATTTTCAATAGCTTCATATGTTATGAGAGCTGGACAATGAACAAAGAAGACCACAGAAGAAATGATGCATTTCAATAGTGGTGTTGCCAAAGAATATTGAATGTATCACGGACTGCCAAAAGATCAAACAAATCTGTCATCTTCCTCCAAAGTACATCCATAATGCCCCTTAGAACCAAGAATGACCAGACTTCATCTCACTTACTTTGGGCATGTTATCATGAAAAACCAGTCCCTGGAGAAGGATATCATGCTTGGTAAAGAAGAGTGTCTGTCAGTGAAAAAGGAGAAAATCTTCAATGAGAAGGTTAGACACAGTGGGTGCAATGATGCACTCTAGCATGCCAGTAATTGTGAGGATGGCACAGAACGAGGCAGTGTTTCATTCTTTGTACATAAGGTCACTATGCCTCAAAACCAACTTGAGGTTACCTAATAACAACCACATCTTATTTCTCCTTAACTTTTATAATACATTCCTCCTGCTTCCGTTTCAGGCCAGAGGAACGGTTGAGGAAAAACTCTGAAGTGTGGAAGCCCATGAAGAGTTCAGAGACATGAGTAGCTCAGTGTGTCTGGAACACAGAGAGAAGGAAGGAGATCAGCTGAGAAAACGTGTTGGGGCCAACTTCTCTCGTACTTCATGTATGAGAGAATTACTTTCTTCAGTCATTCTTAGTACTATGGCTCTCATATTCCTGAACATTTCTTTATGCTGTCTGTCTATAGCTGTCTCCTCTCCCTCATCTGCCTAAAGAATGCTTTAGATACCCTTCAAGATTCATTTATTTGTCTCTTCTTCACCAAAGCCATTTCTGACTGTACTTGACATTTCAAGCAATTAGCCCTCTTGGTACACTTTTCTGTTATATTATTTACTACTTTTTAATACAGGGATCAGTTTTCTACTCTTTTCCCTTTAACTAACTCTTCTCAGACAAGGACTGTGTACTAAGTCATTTCTGTATCCCCACTGCCCAGCACCTGGTTACTGAACTGGTCACTAGAACACTTACTTTCTGATATACCAAGGTCTCAAGCTAAGGAAATGTCAAAGTAAGATCTCAACAAGCAAAAAAAAAATCACCCCCAGAGAGGGTCAATCCCATGATCCTGGAAGCTTTTGGCCTGGATGGTCATTTGGGGGCCCTCAGGTCCACATTCACCTTTTTTGCTTGATTGTAATCACCCTTTAGGCTTGAAGATGTGTCTGAAGGTGCAGAATGATTCAGAACTGAAAGATGATTTGTGGCATGAAGTGACCCAGTTTTTGCCAGATTTAAAGTTAAGTTGTTTTTTTTTTACCACCACGTTGTCGCCTTTTACCTCAGTGAATATTTCCTTTTCAAAACTAATTCCCTAAATACTCTAAAAGCACATGCACTACTCCTTAATGTAATCTCTTATACTTTTTGAGTGAACAATGGGAAATACTTTTTTGAGTAAACAATGGGAAATACCTTTCCTGCTTTGGAACTTCCTGCTCTGTGCGGAGGTCTGAAAGTGTTTACCAGCCCTTTGTGAGCTTTGCTTCTGTCCCTTGAACCCAATCATCTCCTACCGGAGAGGAGGCTGTGCACAGAGACCAGTGATTGGATGGAGCTGCATGCTGGAAAGGAGCCATGAGGATTAATACATGATACTATCTGATAGCATTAGCCTTAAAGGCAGATGAACAAACAAAAAGAGGGTCAGTTCCACTTCTGGAGGGAGGGGCCACTAGTATCCTTACTCATATTTCCTCTGCAAAAATCCATTCTAGTCCCTTTTTGAGCAAGGAATCATTTAGAAACCGATAGTACCTGTGGAACATTTTCACAGAAAAATGTGTATAAGCACATCTAAAATGTTAACTACAAATGAATCAACTAGAGCCATATTCCAAAGTTTAAAGGACTTGTATTTACTCTATGATGAAAAAAAATTCAGGTCATCTAAGTCATGGAAGTAACAGAAAAATATATCTTGAAGCAGTATCAAAAGGAATTTTCAAGCGGTTGCAACCAACCAAAGAAGGAATAGAATGCCTCTGAAGGTGGTGAGCTGCATGTTACTGGAGGGAATCAAGCAGCTGTCACATGACCTCTTGGCAAGATATTATGTCTGATGGCTTCTGGACATACAATTTTCACATCTTTTCATACACCCAAATTATATTATATTACAAATCTTTGGGAAATCTCTGCTCCATAGTCTTGGGGTCATGCATTTCTGGAAACCCAGAGATGCTGGCAATGACTGTGAGACAGATAATTGTGCACTGTAGGCAGGGACTTTTCATATAAAAAGTAAAGCTGCCCACTCTAAATGTACCAGTGAAAAATCCCTACAATTGATGTGCAACATATTAAATACGATGATTGATCCATATAGATTGAATCTTATACTTTACTTATTTATATTTCTTGGGCCTTTGGAAGGTTTTAGGGCATTTCTTAGAAAGTAATCATCTCAGACCACAGCCGGTTAGTTGCACGGAGACTTGCGGAAGGCTGCTCTCTGTCAAGAAACCCTAGTGGAACAGTGGTTAAGCACTTGGCTGCTAACTGAAAGGTCAGTGGTTGGAAAGTGGAAAAAGATGTGGCAGTCTCCTATAAAGATTCACAGCCTTGGAAACACTGGGAGGCAGTTTTACTCTGTCCTATAGGGTACTATTAGTCAGAATCAACTGGGCAGCAATGGGTTTGGTTTGGGTTTGGCTCTCTATCAAGCCCTGAGGTTTCCTGTATGATTGGTAAACACAGTCTTAAAACATCATTGGTGGTTAACAGAGCTGACTACAGGAGATAAAGGGGTCCACCCATTCGTCGTGCATTTGAAGGCCAGACACAGATTCTAAATATTTATTAGCAATATATTTCTGCTTCCTGGCCTGAAATAAGGCAGATGTTCCACTGGTTGGTACATTTAATTAACTTCATTTACAACCTCCAGAAAAGGGAGACCAGATCTCCTGAGTTAATAGTGAAGAGGTTTTCTCTTCAGAGTGTAGCTAATAACATCCCAGTTTTCTCCCCTCTGCCTCCACCTACTTATTATTGTTCAAGGATGCCTCACTTCATTGGACTAAGGGACAGCTGTGGCCCCTAGGATTACCCAGCCTCTTTTGGCTGCAGGTTCTCCCTGAAAAGCCAGCACAGCTGTAGGGTTGGCTGGCTAACTCTTAGAAAGCCAACAGGAGTTCAGAGTGAAAAACAACTGGCCTATTGTGAAAGAAAAAACTGGCAAAGAGAGGAGGGTCACTTCTCTATGTCAGTGGCAATCTCAGCAATAGCAGGTTGGCAGGCAGACCAACTGGGCACTAAGCTTTAGAAATAACCCAGATTGTAGAACAATCACTGAGCAGCCTGGCTCCTTGGACACACACAGGGCCATCTCCTGAAATTAAACTGTGGAGAATTAGTGTGGGGAGCATAAGTCTTAGGATATAAAACTCTTATCCCCAGAGAATTATTGAATTATTCTTTAATGGTGGTGGTAGTTTGTTTTTAGCAGCTTTTATCCAGATGGGGGTTCAGCACATCGACAGATGTAGAGCTTTATTTTCTTGTCTCTAAGCCAGAATTTTCTCAACGTCTGTATCCTCCTGAATGCCAATAGAATGGCACTCACTCACTCCCACATTCAGGAGGTCAACTAATTGAGAACTTGTGTGCTTTTGTCCTTCCAAGCTAGCAAGGCCTAGTGTCATTTTGCACATGGATTTTTCTCACAGAAATATTCATTTACACACAATAGAAGGGGTTGAGTCCAATCCCAGATCAAAACAGGACCCCATCTCCCCAAAATGCAACTTGTATTCTTCCCAAGGTCTCAGAGGGCCACCAGCTGAGTGCCCAGCCCTGTCACTCTGGGACATTTTTTTCTACCATCCGCCACAGAAGAGCAACCAGTTCAAGGTCCTGGGAAATCCCAGCGTTTTTAACCCTGTATTTGTCTGAGCATGAGGGGCCAAGGGTTGGAGTAGGGGAAAATAATTAAAGTTATTTTGGGGTCTCTGAGTCGGCTAATGTGAATAGAAGAGCCTGTCAGTGCTTGCCCAGGTGGCCCACAGAGAACACCTCACCAGCTCTATGGTTTATAGGGGAGAAAGTTGTGGCAAAGTATAGTGAAGTCCAACCCAGGTTTTCCATGATTATCCCTTGGTATCTGCACAGCACTTTACACAATAGGTGTTGAGTCAGGGAATATGAAATTCTACTTAAGAACCACACAACAAATGGATAGTCAGCTAGAACTAGAGCACAAGCTGTCTACTTCCCAGTGAAGGGTTCCTTTTCGTCCGGTAGGTATAGAAGACAAATTTGTCAGTCTTCCTAAATTTTTTCAAGTCCAGCATTGCACAAATTTTAGAAAATTAACATCAAAGGTCAAGTGTCCAGGACTGGATCACATTTTGAACAATACCAAAACTGGTAGGAGCACAGGGAGAGAGGACTAACAAGTGAGGACAAGCTGAAGTGGGTCAAATTATATAGCATTCCCCTGCAGAGGGTCCTTGAGTGGCATAAATGGTTAAGCAATTGACTAGTAACCAAAAAGTGATGGTTTGAACCCAAATAGAGGTGCTTCTGAAGAAAGAAAGATCTGGCACTCTGTTCCCCAAAGGTCACAGACATGAAAATCCTATGGAGCAGGTCTATTCTGCAATACATGGGGTCACCATCAGTGGGAATCGACATGGTGGCAATTGGTTTGGTTTTTGTTTTTTTTTACAGAGATACTTAGATATATGTAGATTGGAATGGGAAGAATGCTTTCTTGGGAGAATAAAACCTATGCCTACTAACACCCAGTGAACCACTGTGTTTGCTGTCTCTAACACCTAAGAGAGTAGGTAACAATTTGTGCTGCAAAGCATACTTTCACAGGGTTTTCTCTCTCTGTTCTCTTTATGACAATGTAAAGTAAATAGAACTCTAGATGCATACAACAACAGATACATAAGGAGAATAACCACAGGAGCTCTGGTAGCTTAGTGCCTAAGGCACTTGACTGCTAACCAGAAGGCTAGTGGTTCAAACCCACCAGCTACTCCTTAGAAGGAAAATGGGGCAATCTACTTCTGTAGTGGTACTGCCTCAGAAACCTTATGCATCTGTTGTTGTTGTTGTTATGTGCCGTTGAGTCAGATACGACTCATAGAGACCCCTCCTTGGGTGTCATTCTCTGATGACAATTTAGCAGATCTCACTAGGTGATCATACAAAATTTAATCCCAACATTCCTCTTGCTCTATTTTTCAAATCTTCAGATAGAAATCTGACTGCAAGAGATATAGAAGAAATTCTACATGAAGAACTATTCCAAGAGCAATGTAGACAGGAACCTACATCTTATAAAGCAAACAGAGAACACCAGTCACATCCATTCATTCAGGAGGCCCACATGCAGGGTACTCAAGTTCCCTATTTGGAAGCCTTTTATGGACAATAACTGGCAGGTTAAAATTAATTTAATTAATTTGAAGGTTCTAGTTTATTTTACATTGTCATGTAAAGGGCAAAGTCAGGTAAAAGGGCAAAGTTCAGAAGTGCAACAATAGGAGTAGGCTCAGCCCATCTATGTACTGAGACTAGAGAGCAACCTGACATCAATGGGGAGCTCTCAGAAGGATAGAGTCCATGAAGCCATAAAATTCTATGTGCTCACAGCTATCATCATTTCCCAAGTGAGCGCCCCCAGACAATATCTTCTGCATGATGTTGCTGTACTTCTGTCCAGAAGTGTCAAATTAAACCAAACCTGTAGCTAGGCATACAATAGATTGGGCCAGGATTCCATACCCTAACCAAAGTCAACATGTAAAGCATGGCTCTAATAGAAGACCATTGTAACAAGATGCTAAACTTTGTCCAATAAGGATGCTTCTAAATTAAAGAAGTAAATTCATCTAATTATACCCTTTCTCAGGAGTACCAGTATAAGATGTACACAAAGTTACACTAACAGGAGGAAGCTGCCCTGGTGTCCTAAGTCACATCATCTTTTATCCCTCACCTGAAGGCCACCATACAGAGCAGGCTTAGAGGTGTTAGTTCCACCATGACTTGTGGCAACTGAGACAGTTTGGCACTTCTTCACTTCCCCAAGCACTCTTTTAAAATAACAACCTGAAGTAACTATGATAAAGTTAGTCTCAATTTCTAGTGTCAAATCTGATCAATGACAATGACCCATCAATATGCAGGTAATTTTGTATCTGGGTTGTATGTGGGTCTTTACCAATGATCATAAATATGACACAGAACCAGGAAGCATCTTGGTCGCCATGAGCCAGCGCAGACTTGATGCCAACTAACAACAACAATCTGGGTCTTGAGTGAAAAAATGCAAGAGTTCATTAAAAATCTACTTTTCATACTAACAATGACTAATTGAGTATTCTCTATATTCCAGACACCCTGCTAAGTGTTAGAGAGTTAGGAAGGAACAATTTAGATTCTCTTTTTAGAGCATAAATTTCAGCAGGGATACAAGCAAAAATAATATGTGGCACTTTTCTTCTTTTCCTAATAAACCACTCTTAAAATTCTGCATGTAGCAAATTGCCATTTAAAAACTTGTATTTCTCAGACCATCTTGCAAATGAAAGTGGTCATATGACACAGTTTGACCAATGAAATGGAAGCCATTGGGTAGGACTTTTAGGTAATGTCTTAAAAGAGGGACAAACTCAGGAAGCAGGCACCTATTTTCTCTTGCCTTTTGTTTCTTCCCACTGCTTTGAGCAAATATGCAATGGCAGGAGCCCCACCAGCCACCCTGAAATCATAAGTACAAGAGTCCTTCTTCTATAAGGATGGTAGATAAGAAATCACCCTACAAAACCTAGTAAGGAACCTTAGTCCTTGATGGCATCGTGGATCTGTCATACCAGCCTTAGACTGGTCATCCCCAGATGCCCTGATTTATGAGAGGAAAAATGAATTAGTATCTTTTTAAGGTCACACTTATTTGCGTTTTGTGACATGATAAACCCTTCTTACTTGGAAATGCAGCAGCTGAATTCAATCACTAATGAAACACGAGTAAACAAATAAATCCGGGAGATTAGTTCAGAATGACTTAAGTGCTATAAAAGAAATAAACTAGGAGACAGGTCACACGAAGAGGGGAAGGCATTTCAAGAAAGGTCTGTGTGAGGAACTGATATGTGAGCTGAGATGTGTAAGATAAACGGACACAGCCACATAAACCAGCTTTCTAGGAGGAGACAACAACAATTTCACAAGTTGGGGGGAAAATAAAAACTCACTGCCTTCAAGTCAACTCGACTCATAGCGACCCCTCCTTGGGTTTTCGAGGGGTTATCTCTATGGAAGTAGATTGCCCAATCTTTCTTCCGAGGCGTGGCTGGTGGGTTTGAACCACAAACTTTTTGGTTAGCAGTCAAATGTCTTAGGCTCTATGCCAGCAGAGCAGTAAATAGGTTGTCCTGGCAGGAGGAATTCAGAGGAAGCTGTTATGGATGGTGCTTAATGAGAGAGGGGGAAGAGGTATTAGATAAACATGGAGGGAGAAACAAGAACCCAGTAATGCAAGGGCTCAATCATGGAAAGGATTTTTAGATTTTATTATTTAAGCAGTGAGAAGTCACTGAGCAGTTTTAGGAGAAAATAATATGGTGTCATCCAAGATTTTTCAACTTGGACAATATTGACATGTTGGACCAGGTAATTTTTGTCATTAGGGGTTGCCAGGTGTTCGTTCAGTAGCATTTCTGTCTTCTAGAGGCCAGTAGCACCACCCTCAGTTGTAACTAACAAAAATGTTCAGATATTGCCAAATGTCCCCTGGAGAGGGGTTAAAATCTCCAGTAGAGAACCATTGTTCTTACATATTTTATAAAGAGGGGATATTGGATTGAGAAAGCAAGAGAGGAAGAAGAGCAATCAGATAGGTGGTTATATTAGTGGTCCAAATAAGAGATGATGATAGCCTGAGCTAAGTGATGACAAGAAAGGTGGAGAGAAGTGGGATGACCTGATTGTAGTTTTTGGGGAAAAGAAAACAGAGCATAATGATATATCATTGTGGGAGATGGTATAGGAGCAAAAAGAGGTATAAATGCATGGCAGAGGCAATGCTATATGTTCACTAAACCATATACATTTGTTTTATAGGCACATGACTGGGTTCTAGCTGATCAGATGTAGGCAGAAATAAGGTCTGTCACTTCCAAGCAACGCTAGAAATCCCTGTGCATGATTGTCCTACAAGCCCTCTCTCCTGCTTTTGCAAAAAGAAGTGAAGTGAAAACTTCAGGGTTGTAACACTACAAAATGGAAGGAGCCCAGATCCTTGAGAAACTAGTTGGAAGGGAATTTCCCATAACAGGTGCTTGGCTTGAATCAGACTATGACGTGATTGAGAATGAAATTTTTATTGTGCTGTGGTGCAAATGTATTTGCCGCAGCAGCTAGTTAATGTTAACCTGATGAATACAAAAGCACAACTTCTAAACTTCATATATTAGGAAGAGGGTCATTGAACACTGGTGCTACTTACTGAGATAGGGAACACTTCAGAGAAATAACTATAGGACAGAGGAGGAAAATCAAGATATTCATTTCTGATATATTAAATTTTATATACAACTTAGATTTTCAAGTGGAGATGTCAGGTTGTTGTTGTTGAGTGTGGCAGAGTTAGTTGATCCCGACTCCTAACAACCCCGTGTGACAGAGTAGAACTTCCCCATAGGACTTTCTTTTCTGTCATCTTTATGGAAAGAGCCCTAGTGGCACAATGGTTAAGCACTTGGCTGCTAACAAAAAGGATGACTATTCAAACCCACCAAGCTACTCAACAGAAGAAAGACCTGGCAATCTGCTGCATAATGATTACAGCCTAGCAAACCCAATGGGACAGTTCTACTCTGTCATATGTTGTTGTTATGGGTCAAAAGGGAGAGCTCTGGTAGCGTAGTGCCTAAGGCATTTGACTGCTAACCAGAAGGCTGGCAGTTCAAACCCAACAGCCACTCATCAGAAGGAAGTTTGGGCAATCTACCTCCATAGTGATACTGTCTTGGAAACCCAAGGAGGGGTTGCTATGAGTTGAATCCAACTCGACAGCAGTGAGTTTATGGGTCAAAAATCAACTCAACAGCACACAGCAAAAACAATTTTTATGGAGTGAGGATCAGACTCACAGGATTGAGGACAGGCTATAAAGGAAGAGAAAACATGAGCATATGTAGCATCTTGGTGACCAATACAGAAGAGTATATTGAGAATGGAGAGGGCAACTACATCCAACACTGATGAGATAATGGGGGAAAAATATGACCTTCCATTTGGTCAACCTACATGTCATTAGTGACCTTGAGATTTTTGTACAGTGGTGGGAGTAAGTGCTAGCTGGGAGTACATTAAGGTGAAGTTGTTTTTATCTAGAGACTGTAAGCACAGCCAACTATTTTGAAAATTTTTTTTTTTACATGAAAATGGGGGAGTACTGTACAAGATATGGGTTCAAGAGTTTTTTTGTTGTTGTTGATGTTTTGTATATAAGAAAAGAGGTAGGGAAAGCATGGCTGTATGATGATTTAAAAAAAAAAGACCCAGTGGAGGGAGAATCTGATGATATTTTCCATGCCAAGGAAAATAGGAGCATGGGATACTTTTGTCAAGTATTTTCAATCCTGATTAAAGTTAATAAAGATGTATCTTTCTATCATAATCTGAAAGAGCCTATTTAAAGTGTATAAAAATTAGTCTAATAGAAAACCAAACCTGGCCATAGAGAGGGAAGGCCAGAGCAGATGAACAGTGTAAGCCTCATTATTATGATTAAGTAACACGTCAACAACAGGAATTTCAGTGCAACTGATTTGAAGCAAGAGAACAGAGGTGTGGTGGTTAAGTTTGTGTGTCAACTTGGCTAGGCCTGGTTGAGTGGCTGGGCAGTTGGATGTAGCATTCCCCATGATGAGACTGCTAATCAATTCCGTGGTGAAATCTGCTGTGAGCAGCTGAGTAGCTGCCTTTGGGTGTGTGTTCTGCTTCCCATATAAAAGAAATAGCTTTGGGACTGGTCACTCTTGAACCCTGCAAGTATTGCTCAGCAGCCTGCCATGCTCTGCTGACCTTGGGATTTTCAGTGGACTTGAATTAATGACCTGCCATGTGGTTTGCTAACATCAGGACTTTTACTTGTCAACCTTGGGCTTGTCAGCCTCAGCAGGCAGCAGCTATCTGACTGATAAGATGTTCCTAGCTTCAGTGGGCTGGGAGTAGGAGGCAGAGCTGAAGCCCAAGGTCAAGGGGCTTTCACCCAGCCTCTAGAGCCTGACACTTTGAACTCGGACTTCTAGCCTCCTGAACTCTAAGAAAATAAACTCCTGTTTGTTAAGGGCATCCCATTTGTAGTATATTCTTGTCAGAGCAGCACAGGTAACCAAAACAACAGGTTAAGATGAATATGTGCAAGATGAACACTCAATCAAATTTGAATTTCAGATCCATAATATTTTTTAAAAAAATAAATACGTCTCACACAAAATTCTAATTTAATTTAGCAGCCAATATTTTTTATTTGCTCAATAAGGCAACTCTAGTCTAGGTGAGGAATGATGATATATAGATCAGGCTAAAATGAGTCAAGAGATTCTGCAATTCAGGGTACATAGTTGATTCTTCAAAAATTGTAGAATGATGAGTGCCAGGCAGGAACCAGGACCAAAGCACAAATGCTAAGGTGGACATTTTTCAGCTTGGTGTAGTGAAAGAAACATGGATTTTGGAGTCAGACACATGTAGGACTGAATCATATTTCTAAAATTTACTAACTGTGGGAACTTGGGAAAATTACATAACCTCTCTGTGTCTCTGTTTCTTCACATGAAACACAACAGTAATACTATCTTTCACATAAGAGGCTATGGCGAGGGATGGAGTATATAAATGAACTGATTTCAGGCTTTGAGTAAGTGCTCAATGAATGCCATTTTCCTTTAAGCAGGACCCTGATTCTAAAGGAAGATTTGGGAAAAGGACAGGGCCTCTAGGTTGGCTATAGCATGGATGTTAAGGGTGAAGCTGCACCTTGTGGATTAGCTCAGCACAGGCCTACAATCTAAGATAAGCTTGAGTGTTCAGAGCCTGCCTCCACACCCTGGATATGTTTCTTGAGGATGAGAACATTCCATCCCAGGGTTCCCCAGATGCAAGGCCAGAAGTTGCACACACCTATGTTGCCTGTCCTATTTCAGGGGCCTGACAGAACAGGTGATAGGGTCCATGAAGAAAAAACAGCCATGGGCAGCATGGGGAGAGGGAAGAGAAGGGGACTGACTTAGAAAAAGTGGCTGTTCTGCTGTTACCTCTCAGCAGATGTGCCTGTCTGAGCCAGTGACAGCCAGCTTCAGCCAGTAACCAGTTGAGCCAGATGGGGACAAACATCTGAGTGTATAGGTTTCCTTGTTTTTTTTATTTTATTATTGTTTTGTAATGGTTGTTCTATTATGGTCTATGTGTTTCTAGAGCACTTGAGGTTTAAAATAAAAGTTTGTTCTGGCATGAAACAATGGGTGCACCATTAAAAATATGGTGGCTTAGTGCCTTGGACTGTTGTGGGGGGGGGGGTTGTACTCTACATCCCCTGCTGGGAAACTTAAAAGCAGAATCACAGTGAAACCAACATCTCTGCTTGGGATGATTCTAGCATCAGATGGTCTGGCCCAGTGTTGTTCCCATATCAGATCTTGTATCCTGATTCAGGGTTTGGAATACCTGTCAAGCATTTTTCAACCAAAGAATGTCCAGGTGTACAGCTTATCACAATTAAGATAATCACATTAAATTTATATTCTAATTTTCTACAATCAGTTATTGGGAAAGGGCAGGAAAGAAGTGCACTTTCAGTGAGGACTTACCATGTGTCAAACACTGTACTAAGCATTTTACATGCATTTTTCTTCACTAAGCCTTACAATAAATCTATCAAGTGAATACTATTATTATCCCTGTTCTACAGATGAAGAAATTGAGGCTCGACAAAATTAAATAATCCATCCATCTGCTTGTAAGGTGTGTAGCCAGGATTCAAACCCACAAATGTCTATCTGCAAAGTTCAATTAACCATTTTGCTATACTGCTAGGAACCTTACCTGCAACGATCCTTCCTCTTACAAATAAAGAAAATGAGGTCTTGGCCAAGATCACATAGAGCTGAGATTCAAATCTGGGCTTGTCAGTTTTTCCACCACATCATATTGCTTTTCAGGGCACAGTGGCCACTGGTTGTTCAGGATGTACAAATTACTGTACATGGTGGATAAGAAATCAGTCTGGATTATTTGAGCAAATTCAAGCATTGAGATAGCAAGTGCTGCTCTACCCTGATGTTGGGAAGCAGCTTCCAGTTTAGTTCCCAATGACTGTGTGTTTCCAGCTAGTGGTAGAAATGCCTGCTCTCCTGTGACAGATGAATGGCCTCAAGGCTGGGAAAGCAATATTGACCAGAAACTTATCAAGGGAGGGAGACACCCTCTGATAAGATGTAAAAGCACCTTAAAAAAAAAAAAAAAAATTGGCCCAACAGCATGCGCCAGTGGTTACAGGATTAATTTTAAGCATGATCTACTCTAGCTGTAGCCAAACAGAAGAAATGCTTCCAAGATGCCACATGCTAACTCAGCTCCTAAAAGAGTTGGTAGTAATAGAATACAGACCCAGCTAGGTGCTGGCTGAAACACTCCAGAAGACCTGGATGGGACCAAAGAAACCCACTCCAAGTTTATGGGTAATTCCGTTTATGTAATGATTTGTCTATCAAAAGTAACACTTAGTGGAACATATTAATGTCACTGAACTATATATGTGAAGATTATTGAAATGGCAAATGTTTTATTGCCTATATGTTTACCATAATTTAAACAGGAGAAGAAAAGAAGATAGCAGAGCAAATAAATTCTAATAAAGTATTTGCAAACATGGGGGGAAAATGTAGTATTTAGTATTAATATTCCGTACAATTAGATTTCCATGGAACACAATTTAGGCAAATCTGTAGGAAGTATCTTTAAGTTTCATAAGATTCACTGAATAAGAAATGCACACAAAATAAACATCATGCTAAACGTAACAGGGATTTAATGAATAAAAAAGGTGAAGTATAAAATAATTTAATAAAAGAGTACATCTAAATGGTCAATTATTCCCGTATTAGATACTACTATTGTAGTTTTCCTCCACAAGCTCCAGGAACATGGCTACATAAAAGCATCCATATTCTTACAGACCCCAAAAATGATCAACACAGATTGGCCCAATCAGTGCCCTCGCTGGGAGTTTTGAAAAGGAGTCTGGGGACAGGGGCTTTTATTCTCTATGGAGGCTAAGCACATGATATAAACCTGGATGCTACCAAGATTTCTTTTTCTAGCTGAGCAGAAGAAGCGTGTTTAAGCCAAAAGTTAGAGAGAAACAAAGAGTGGAGGACTAATTAGTATGACATCACTGAGTGTCTGGTTCTGTCCTCTTCGAAATCTAGATGTGCCTTGGCCCTCCTAGAACATAGTGAGCTAATGCGTTCTGCTTTGAGTCTGCTAGTTTGAGCTAGGCATTAAGAGTTCTAATACATCTGCTTAAGTTGTGCTTCTGGGCCCTAACATTTCATCTTTTAAATTTCAGCCAGACGTGTCAGCTCAGCATCTAGAATACTTAAAAGTCTCCTAACCAAAACCGAACCCACTGCCATCAAGTCAATTCTGACCCATAGTAACCCCAGAGGGTTTCCAAGGCTGTAAATCTCTGAAAGCTAACTCAGCCTACAGAGAGGAACAAGTATGTGTACCCATAACTCAAAGACTCATTGAAAAATGTGAAGCAAAAAGAGAAAGTAGATGGGCAAAAGCTGATACACTTGAGAATTTACTGGTCTCTCACGTCCACAAAGGACAAAAATTCAATAAATTTAAAAAAAAAAACAAAAAAAACATTTCTTGTATATCTACCTATGTCAGTCCGCATTTTGGAACCAGTGCAAATGTAATGATAAGGCACAGGTTTTGCTGTGCAGGACTGTACATTCTAGAGTGGAAAAAAAAATAGAGAAGAAAGAGGTTTTACAGCACCCACTTCTCTCTCTCTCTCTCTCTCTCTATGTGTGTGTGTGTGTGTGTGTGTGTTAATTAAACATACCATAAAATTCACTCTTTTAAAGTATAAAATTCTGTGAATTTTAGTATATTTATAAAATTGTACAACTATCACCACTATCTAATTTTAAAACATTTTCATCACCACATAATGAAAACTTGTATCAATCAGCAGACACTACTTATTCCACCTTTCCTTAGCTCCTGGCAACCACAAGTCTACTTTCTGTCTCAATAGATTTTCCTATTCTAGGCATTTCATATAAATGAAATGATATAGTATGTGGCCATTTGTGTCTTGCTTTGTTTTCACAGTCTATCTGTGATAGGTAAAGGTGTATGTCAACTTGGTTAGACCGTGATTCTAAGTGGTTTAAGCAGTTGTGATGTAGTTGTCCCGTATGAGGAGATCTGAGGTACTATAATCTTCAGGTGAGGTACACTAAGAGCAACTAATCAATTGAAAGGGAGTTTGCTCAGGGGTGAAGTCTGCTTCCAATATATATATGGATGTTTTCTGGTTTTCTGCTAGATCTCGATCCTGCATCTAGCTCAGCATCATCCAGTTCCTGGAGCTGAACCAGTGGCCTGCTGTATTGTCTATAGATCTTGTGATTGTTGCCTTTGCAGCAACAATCTGTCATTTTACCTGCCAATCTTGGATTTATCATCCTCTGAGCCAGCAGCCTGCCTGCTGACCTTGGGTTCATCAGTCCCTGCAGCTTCCTGAGTCAGAAGCCAAGTTAATGTCTGATCCATGAACACTGCCCAGTGCTGTATTCACTAAGGCTTACTATACTCACAAGGATGACAATACAAAACAAACAATAAAACAGGCAATAACAAGTGCTGATGAGAATATGGAGAAGTCAATACCCTCATATGGTGCTGATGGAATTATACTACTGTAGAAAGCAGTTAGATGATAGTTCCTCAAAAATTAAATAAATACCATACCAAAAACTCACTGCTGTTGAGTTGGATCCAACTCATAGAGACTCCTCCTTGGGTTTCTGAGGCAGTATCACTACAGAAGTAGATTGCTCCATCTTCCTTCCGAGGAGTGGCTGGTGGGTTTGAACCACCACCCTTCTGATTAGCAATCAAGTGCCTTAGGCACTACGCTACCAGAAATCCTTGTAAAAGTATAAACAGGTTTAAATTTCTGGGAGAGGAATATGTATTCTAACTTCATAACCTAAAGCTCCTTATTATTCTTATTCAATTTAAACATTGCCTTATTCTACTACTTGTAGCCATAATTACATAAGAATCCTGCCCCTGCAACCACATTCTTAAGATCATAAAAGCAAGACAGGAACAGCTCACAAGACAGGGCAATCACATTCTTCAGATCCTGAAAGCAAAGAAGGAACATGGCAAGAGAAATTGTACAAATGTGAATTTACTGCTTAGATGGCATTTCCTCATAACTGGCCATTTTTTAGATGTTTTCTGGGCCACTACCTGTGATCAGCATTAATCAGTCTTGAAGTCTGAACACCCTTGCCCTTGTTTACACCTGATGAACTAAGATGGCCAATCTAAGATGAGATCAAGACTCTAAACAAGAGCAAACAGCAGAATACACCTGTGCAGAAGTTGTGGCATCCATGTTGAAACACACAGACTCCATCTTAGAAAGAGATTGTGCATGCACCTAGCCTGAAGAAAGTTGATATTTGTCATTAGGAATTTATCACAGCCTTTTCCTACTTCCTGACTTTTGCAGAAGGGTCAGGATTTCATGAGTAACCTGCCTGCATATGGTTTTTTTGAAATCATGTACCCCATGGCCTTAAAACTATTATAAAATCCCTTAGCCTGTAAGCCTCAGGGAGACACATATGGCATTGTCTCTGGCTCCACGTGTCTCCACCTTACAAAGTTACTATCATCTTATTAAATTTCTCTCTGAGCTACAGCTGAGTTTCTAGTCATTATTTTGGAACTCGACCTACAACAGGGACACAATTCCATTCTTAAAAGAATATTCCCAAGGTAACTGAAAACTTACGTCCACAGCAAAACATACATACATAAAAGTTCATAGTAGCAGCATTATTCATAGTAGCCCAAGAGTGGAAACAGCCCATACATTTATCAATGGATAAAGAAAACATAGCATATTTGTGCAATGGAATATTAATTAGCCATAAAAAGGAATGAAGTGTTGATATATGCTACAATATGGATGGTGTCTTAGGCTGGGGTCAAGAGAGAGAGAAATTTATCTCAGGGAAATGGTTCACACAGTTGTAGAGGCCAGCAAGTTGACCAAGTTTGTGGGTCAAATATCAGGCAGGCGATTTCTCTTGACTCATGAAGCTGCAGGGGCTGACAGTGGAGAATGACTTCCAGGTTTCTGACAGGACAGTGGAGCTGACAGTGAGCCATTTACTGAGCCAGCGGACACAGAGGAAGGAGTATTGTATCAGGAATTGCAGTTTAGGCTGCAGGCTGTAAAAAGGAGTTCAATTTGGGACACACTGAGTCTGAGCTGTGTACGGGCCAACAGGGAGTGTTGATTGGAGTTCACAGCCAAGGATGTGAGATAATAAATGGAAACTAAAACCATGGGAATGAATAAAATCCCATAGGAAGAGTATGTAGAATGAAAGCAGAAGAGAACCAAAGATAGATTTGTGAAAAATTGCAATGTTTAAGGGTGGAACAGAGGAAAGAGAGCCAGCAAAATGGGGGGGGAGGGGCAAGCTGCACAGGACAAAAAGCAAGAGTAGGGAAGCTCCCATCCTTATGCCCCCTACTCACATTTCTGTACTGCTCTCCTTTCTCTTCCCAGTTTAAATCCCAGTAAGCGAAAGCCTCACAGTGCTGCTAGAGAGGATATAAATGGCTACACGTTTCCCTGGATGACAACTGTCATCAAGTAGCAAAAATGATTTTAAAATGGGCAAACCTTTAACATAGCAATTGCTCTGCTAGAAGTGAATGCATCCCAGTGAATGAAGCAGGTGAAACTTTTCCCATCTAGGACAATGATGTCCGTAGTCACTGTAGCAAAAGTAATTTATGTATTCAACAAATGGCTAAATAAATAGGGCACAGAAAGGTGTTCATGAGGTGTAGATACATTTAAAAACCAGTCTATAAAATAGTACATAAAAAATATTATTGTTCCTTTTTTGTTAAAATGGGTTTATATGCATACATAAAATTCTGGAAGACTATAACAAAAATACCAACAATAGCTTAGTGTGGTTGGATTGTGTGTGGTTGGATTATGAGTATTTTTTTTCTTTCATTCTGCTGGTAGGTATTACTTAGAATGAACTTGTATTAATTGTGTGATAATAACACTAACAAGGATGATAAGCTAAATGATGAAAGAGGGAAACTGCAGAACTCAAAGCTGAGCACTGCAAGAGTTTTAATGTAGGAAGGAAAATCTATTTAAGCTCCTTATTAATTCTTCATTAGCAATCCCTCCAGAGATTCTGCCTTCTCCTCTAAGGCATTCCTTGGATAATAGTACTAGGAAGTAGAGATTGAAATTAAAACTGGGGGGAGGGGGAAAGGCTGTGCCATTAGAAGCAATAAATTTTAGAATAATTATTGTCTTCCCAAATAAGGGTGACGTTCCAAAGACAAGTGCATCGACAAGAACCTTCCAAATAGTTTGGCCTCCAAGGCTGTGGCTATGAAAAGCAATTAATCCCAATTGTGTCTCAGGCTTTGGCAACAAGAGGGGCCCTCTCCAGGCCAGAAAAATATCTCACTTGAAATTAATATTAAATAATTACTGGGTATGCTTGATTCATAAAGTATCTGGCCTTTCAAGCCATACAGTCACCTCAAAGGGAATTCTCTGGTTCTGCATCTACATTCTTGAGATATTTACAAGCCCAAATTCCTTTTATATGAAGTTTTAAACAGGCGCCAACTAAGCAGTGGCATGGAAGTCAGAAGAGGGGTTCCCTGGCTGAGTGGCGCCTGAAGGCCCACACTCAAGGTCCACTTCTGGGGACACTGGTGCTGCTTCTCATGTTTTACTTCTTGGTCTGGTTGCTCTTTGTGTGGGAGTGCTTACTTGGTGAGAATTCATAGAGCTCTATAATTATGGTCTTTGTGTTTGTCGTGTATATGTTGTATATGGAGTGTATATGTTGTAGTGTATAAAATTAAAACACTTTATTAAAAATGACAACAACATTTACAAGCCCGTTTTAGAAGAAACATTGCTTCAATCAGGACTCCCCTATGTGCTGTTCTGTGCTATTCTACTCTTTTCCTTGGAAAAGTATTTCACCTGAAAACTGAAGCAAATAGATTTCTTCCTGCCTGGTCTGGTGGTAATAGTGGGTAAGACAGAAGGTCAGCACTTCAAACACACCAGCTGCTCTGCAGGAGGAAGATGAGATCATGTACTTGCATAAAGATTTCCAGCCTTGGAAACCCAATGAGAGTCACTATGAGTTGGAATCAACAGCAATGGTTTGGGTTTCAGTTTTTTCGCTTTCAGAATAGGAGATCTGGTGGCATAGTGATTAAAATATTTGGCTGCTAACCAGAATGTTGGTGGTTTGAACCTACCAGCTGTGCCATGGGAGAAAAATGAGGCAGCCTGCTTCTGTAAAGATTTACAGCCTTGGAAACCCTACGGGGCTGCTTTGTCCTAAAAGGTCACTACGAGTCAAAATTGACTCAGTGGCAGTAGGATTTTGGGTTTGGTCTCAGGATGTTTTAAATAATGAAAATTCAAGCTTATTATACTCTAAAAAGAGGTTTTTCACCTCAGCTTTCTGGATTAGCAAAGCCATTCAAAGATCTACCTAGCAACTGGGAGGAACATACCTCTTTTGTAGGTAGACTGGTTATTCTCTTGAACAGGAAAGATGCAATTATAAAAGCAGAGGTTCAATTGTTAAGGGGACTACTCAGAGAATGGAGAACTGTGTAACTGAAGCATGCTGTTGTTTTGCACCCTCCAATCAATCTGGACTCATAGCAACTCCATACGACAGAGAAGAACTGCCCCACAGGGATCTTTACAGAAGATCCCCAGGTCTGTTCTACCTTGGAGCAGCTAGTAGGTTTGACCCACCAATCTTTCAGGTCACACCTGAACCCTTAGCCGCTACACCACTAGGGCTCCTTAACTGAAGCAGACATGGTCCAAAAAAGTAGAATGTGAAGCAGAAGTTCTGTGTTTATATCTCCTTTGCTTTGGTGCATGAAACATGTTTCACTCACTCCCTTTTTTACAATTTGAATTACTTTCTTAGAGCTTCTGTAACAAATTACCACAAACTGGGTGACTTAAAGCAACAGAAATTGATTGTCTCACAGTTTTGAAAGCCAGAATTCCAAAATCAAGATGTCTGCAGAACCCTGCTGCCACCGAAAACTCCAGGGAAGAGCTCTTTCTTGCCTGTTCCAGTTTCTGGTGGCTCCAGATGCTCCTTGGCATGGAGCAGAGGAACTCCATTGTCTGCCTGTGTCTTTACATGCTTCTTATCTGTGTCTCTTGGTGACACTTGTGACACTGTCTCTTATAAGGACACTTTCATTGGCTTTAGGGCTCATTCTAATCAAATTGATCTCATTTAGGTCCTTACCTTAATCACATCTTCAAAGACCCTAATTCAAAATATGGTCACAATCTGAGGCTCCAGGTGGCCATACATTTTGGGGAGACCATTCAACACACTACACAACACCTTGGTAGTTTTCATTGCTCTAGAGATAACATCTAAAATTCTTGAAAGGCCTTCAAGCTTCTATAACATCTGGCTCCTGTCCCTTCCCTCCACCCCCCCCCACAGCTGCATCACATGCTGTCTCTTTTGGTTCAACCACTCTAGCCTGTGTTCGTTCCTGCAACCCACTGTCTTTGTCCCTACTCCAGAATCTTCACAAAGATTATTTCCTTTGTCCAAGCCATTGTTCATGTTATTTCATCTTCCAAAAATACTTATTCTCTGATCCCACTATTTGTATTATTATTTTATCATTATTATTTTATTAATAATATCTCCCTCACATCCACAAGAACAGGAAACAGATCTGTAGCTCACCCTTTTATTCCAAGTGTATAACCCAGACCTGGGATGTGGTGAGAACACTTTTGACTTTTCACAAATGAATGGATGAAGTCACTCCACCTACCTCAAGTTCACACTTACTCCCCTAAAATTTTAAGAGATTAGACCAAATGTTCTCAAAGAGTTTATTCTAAGTCTAACACTCAGATTATTTGAATTTTCTCTTTAACTGAATGTTAACCAGATAATTTTTATGTTGTAATTTTTGCATCCAGAAAAGTCTCTCACACTGATTTAGCTCTCCTCTCTGTTGGCATAGTGCCTAAGGCATTTGACTGCTAACTAGAAGGCTGGCGGATCAAACCCACCAGCAACTCCTTGGAAGGAAGACTGGACAATCTACTTCCTTAGAGACATTGACTTGGAAACCCAAGGGGGGTCGCTATGAGTCAGAACTAACTCTACGGCAGTTAGATTTTGGTTTGGTTTGGTTTTTTTCTGCCTTAATAGCCGGATTTTTGACACAGAACCTTGGATTCCCTCTCAAATACTATTTTCTAGGGCTGGAAGAAGTATTGGATAATGGATTTGAGTGATCTTGGATTATTTCTGTAATGTTTTCTTATTCAATAAATCCCAATTGTTATCGTTATTGCTGTTGTTATTAGGTGCCGATGAATTGGTTCCGAATCAAAGTGACCCTATGTACAACAGAAGTAAACACTCCCCCGTCCTGCACTGTCCTAACAACAATTGTTATGTTTGAGCCCATTGTTACAGCCAATATGTTATATCTTTATTTCATGTACATCATCTTCTCCTACTAAAACCAAGGGGTTAAAAAAAAAAGTTGCTCCTATTGTGGGTACCAGTTAATTAAAGAGTGCCAGTGTTCCATTTGGAGTTTCCAGAGCAGCTTGAGTGTATAATCTCCATTTCTCAACAATGTTGTCAGGGAATCACCAGGGTTCTGTCAGTCACTGACCCACAACAAATTTTTCCCTTTTATTTAGTTCCCTGGTTTCCCATAAACCAAGGGTAATCCTATTGACCTGTTTTATGGAATTCTCAGGAGGGTAGACTAATATAAACCACAAGGGAATCACTTAATTAATAGTGAGAATGCCATAAACAGATGTCAGCCATAGCACTGCTAATGGCCATGGCATACAAAAGCGCAGAGACCTCATTCAGAGCATGTGAAGCATAAATGAGAATTGTGTGGGCAGCTGGCCCCCCTGTCAAATTATTAGTATAGGGCTCCATTCCTCCACTGCTCTCTTTTTTTTCTCATTACAAAAGATTTTTCTTGGCGCAGGTCTCACTCACAACCCCTACCCCCACCTCTCTTCATTTCATTCTTAACAAAGCTGCCAGAGGAACTTTCTAACTGTAAAACACTGATCCTGTCACACAGGTGCTTAGAATAAATACTTAAATAGCTATTTTTTACCTTCAGGGTAAATTCCACAGGTCCTTCAAACTCTAAACCTTGCCTCCTTCTTCAACCTCACCTCCAAGACGCCTCTACCTCCAGCTGCAGCCAGACTAAATGTTGCCGCTCTCAGCAGGCTCTTGTGCTATGTGCTCTGCTGGGCTTTCTGCTTTCTCTCTAGATTAAGGTCTGCTCATCTCAGCTGTCGCTCCCTCCAGGACAGCTCCAGATACTGCCTGCCAGGTTGGGACTCCTGCATCTCCTCTTTACTCCCTAGCACTCTGGACATGCCTTTCCAGTGTTACCACATTGCATTGTGATTGTTAATAACTCTGTTGGGTTCTCCAAACCTAGGAAGGGGACTGTCTTTCATCTCCATGCCCACAGTGGCTGATGCGTAAGAGGGATTCAAGGAAAATTCATTGGGTGAAGGAATGAATAGGTAAATATAAAGCTCTGCTCCAGACACAAGGAACTCAGGTGGCACAGTGCCTAAGGCACTTGACTGCTAACCAGAGAGCTGGTGGTCCAAATCCAACAGCCACTCTGTGGAAGGAAGACTGGGCAATCTACTTTAGTAAAGATTTACCACCTCAGAAACCCATGGGCTTGGTATAAATCAGAATCGACTTGATGGCAATGGATTTGGTTTGGTTTGGTTTTGCTCCAGATATATAAAAACAGAAAGCTGTTTGTTTGACTGATGCCATCAAATCGATTCCAACTCATGGCAACCCCATGTATCGCCATGAGTAGAACCATGCTCCATAAGGTTTTCAGTGTCTGATTTTTTGGAAGTAGATTGCCAGATCTTTCTTCTGAGGCATCTCCGGGTGGACTCTAACCTCCAACATTTTGGTTAGCAACCAAGCACTTTAAATGTTGGCCCCACCCAAAGACTCTTACAAAAAGCACAGCAAGCATGAAAAACCCCAGTCTCAATATCAAATAAATTCAATTTTAAATACACACACATGTGGACACAAACACACCCCCCACAATAAATTCCTGGAGACAACTGTCAGCCTTTAAAGCTTCCTTTATATCATAACCTGCAGAGGCAGGGAAAGCAAAGTTTCCAAGAAGCCAAGATAAGAGGCTGGAGGGCTTTCCAGTAAGGTTTCCAAAGTGCTGCAGAAATCAGAATGCATCATTGTTATCCAGCCTGGGAATAACACAAGCCTAGAGGCTACGGCTGCAGTTTGCAGGCAGGCTCAGAGGAAGGGCTGCAGTCTGCAAAAACATCGCTAGAGGAGCCTGTTGAACATCTGCCTAGTCCCTATGGTTACACTATAGTAACAAGTTGTTCCCAGGAAAGTGGAAAATATGGTATGAGAAAAACAGACCATCCCTAATTTACAGCCCAGAGAAAAGAAACTCTGGGACAACTGGTGACCAGGAGCACAGAACACGTTGATTACCCTCCAAGAATGCAAAACAGGATCCAACAGTCACAAAAGGCAAGAAAATCAACAGGCAGAAATGAAACAATGTTGCCTCAGCCAATGAATTCTTATGACACCCTTGGCCTTTACCAAGCACTAGCTGGGCATGGCCCTCTTTTGGGACCTCGTTAAGTTTCCTTTCTCCACTAGGTTTCTAGAGTAATTGCTTCACTTGGCCTCAGTAACCTCCAAGGCTTTTCTTGATCTGATCCCTGTATAATTACAGGAGAAGCATTGTCAAGTCCCTCTTCAACCCCAAGGCAACACAGCTTATTGTATTATAGAAACCACCACTAGCTGCTGTCAATTCCAACTCATGGAGACCCCATGTGTCCCAGAGTAGAACTGTGCTGATTTCAATAGCTGATTTTTTAGAGGGAAGTAGATAACCAGATATTTCTTCTAAGGAGGCTCTGTGTGGAATTGAACCTCTAACCTTTCCATTAACAGCTGAGCATGTTAACTGTTGCCCCATGCAGGGACTCAGGTATAGAGATAGTACTTTGTGAAGTTCCATGACTAAGGTAGGTTCAGTGATGCTTCCTATACACTAGGCAATCATGGCAATTTTTGGAGAAAAAAAAACCTTAGAAAATTCATCTACCCAAGTTGAACTTCAGAATTTTCTTTAAAATAAAATTAGTTCAATAAGCTATTGAATAAAATCAAATATCCTAAAATTTTAGCATCCACTAAACTTATTTGAAGAATTTTATTTTCCCAAATATTAGGAAAAGATATTCCAAAGGTTTTTTAAAGTGTTCTGCCAGAGTTAATTGTTTCAGAGTTTATTTAAAATTGAAACCTGTGACTCTGCTTTCTTGGGCTCAGATTTCCCAAGTGTAAAAGGAAACAGTTGAACTAAATAATATCAACTTCCCTCCTAGATCCTAGGAAGGGAGGCCTTTGGGACCCCAGACAGTGACTTCTACAGCTTTATTATTTCACCTCTAAGGAAAGGAGCAATATTCGCTAGATGATACTGATGGATGCTTAACTTCTTATTAGGAAGGCAAATCATAAAGGGAAACCTTTTGGACATCCTGAGTCTACACATTCCATCCTTCTAGACCTCATTTTCTTTATCTATAAAGGTACAAAGTTGAAGTAATTTGAACATTAAACTGTATTTCATTTATAAAAGTCCATGCTCTTTCAAATTAGCAAGTTGGGTAGATGAAAGGAAAATGTTTGGTCCCTTCCTACTCCATAGTTCCATGAATCTGAGAGTATTCTGCTGCTGCAGACAGGACAGGGAAGTTTCAATTAGGAGAAAACATACTAGGCAAGGCCAACAGAATATATATTCCCTAGAGTGCTCAGTGTGAAAACTGAAGCCCTTGGATAGGGGAGGCACTAGGGGGATGGGGAGGAGACCCAGAGTAAGACTAAGTTGGGACATGCCCAGCTCAGGTCTTAAATAGTCCCATACCTTGCCCAGGGCACAGCTGCTTCCTAAAATTTCAGAGTTGTGGAAAATCTTGTCATCGTTGCTGCTCTGGAAATCAGCTTTGGGCCCAGATTCCAGGCAGGTGTGGAGTGTGGCTGGTCTCTCGCAGGGGAGGTTGAAATTTAGAGTGGATTAATTATTTTATAAAGAACTTGGAAGAGAGCTAAAAGAAAATCAAGTTCATATGGCTTCCCCTGGGACTTTGAATGGTATGTTTAAAATGAAAAAAAAATGATGATGGGGTGTTTTGACTCTGTGTAATGAAATCCAGATGAATCCCTGAGTTTACCTCCCTTCCTGGAGTCTCTGGAGAAAAGACAGAAGAGGTTTCCTTCACTTCTCTCTTTTCTGTTGTTAAATTTCAAGGTCAAGAGAAAACAAGGGAAAAAAACTCAATCTTTATTCATTAAATGAATAAAACCCACTGTCTTCCAGGGAGGACATAAGCCCCACAGACACACAGGCAAATAGGTGCTCTTTTATCTTTAAGGTGGGGAACTGCCATGCTAAAAACTCAGTTCCAATACACTATGAGAAGCACTATAGTGGAAGAATAAGCCAACTGTAACCCTTCTACATACAACCAAGATCTACCTCTTCTACTCAATGAATCACTCCTGTAATTTTCCCCTTATTTTCCTACATGTGCAATTTTTCTCCTTCAGCTGATACTTCTTACTAGGAAAATACAGTAAGAAAAAGAGCAGCTTGTGTTTCTACTATATTATAATTCCTCTCCTGATTACACATTTCCTGCCAGTTACCACCTATCCCTGCAGAGTTATCTAGATTTGCTGTTTCAGATTTCTCTCCTTTCATTCTCTCTTATACACAGTACAATGAGGTTTCACCCACTACTTCACAAATCTGCTCTTGACCAAGTCACAAATGACCTCTATTTTGCTAAATCCAATGATCAATTCTAAATCCTCATCTGACTTAATCTAACAACAGTATTTACAAAATTGATCACTCCCTTTTCCCTTCACTTGGTTTCCTGGATACCACAAGCTCCTGCTTTTTCTTTGACCACATTAGTTGCTTCTTCTCCATCTCTTTTAATGATTCCTCGTCCTCTTCAAGACTTTTTAATATTAGTATGTTTGCTGCTTAGCTCTTGAACATCTTCCTCAATGATTTCATCTACTCTCATGACTATTAGTATAAGTTTAATGCAAAGGCTGCCCAAATGTATATCTAAAGCTCAGCTTTCATTCTCCAAAACAACACTCCCATATCCAAATTCTACACAGACCTGCACACTTGGTTATCTAAAAGACACTGCAGATTCAACATGACCCAATATACTGACATGTTAGATTCACCACAACTTTTAGAACAAAAGCAACTGAGACAAAAAAAGATCATAACAGAATATTATGAAAAATTATACTCTTAAAAAATTTGAAATCCTAGAAGAAATGAATAAATGTCTAGAAATACACTACCTACCTAAACTAACACAATTAGAGGCAGAAAGCCTAAACAGACCCATTACAAAAAAGAAATTGAAGACATCATTAAAAACTGCCAACAGCAACAACAGAAGTCCCTGCCACAGATAGCTTCACTAGACAGTTCTACCAAACATTCAGAGAAGAGTTGACACCAATTCTACTCAAACTATTCCAGAACATACAAAAGGAACTAACACTCCTTAATTCATTCTAGAAAGCCAGTATAACCCTGATACTAAAGCTAGCCAAAGATACTACAAAAAAAAGAAAACTATAGATCAATATCTCTCATGAATATAAATACAAAAATTCTCAACAAAAGTTTAGCCAATAGAATTTAACATTTGGGATTCATATCAGGGATGCAAAGATGCTTAACAATAGAAAATCAATCAACATACTTCACCACATAAATAAAACAAAGGAAAAAGAGTCATATGATATCTCAATTGATGCAGCATTTGATAAAATCCAATACCGTTTCCTGATTAAAAAAAAAAAAAAAACTCTTAGCAAAATAGGAATAGAAGGGAAATTCCTCAACATAATTAAGAGAATATTCAAAATGAATAGCCAACATTATTCTCAATGTATAGAGATTGAAGGCATTCTTCTTGAGAACAGGAAGAAGACAAGAATGCTCATTATCATCACTGTTGTTCAGTATTGTACTGAAAGTCTTAGCTAGAGCAATAAGGGAAGAAACAGTAACAGAGGCATCCAAATTTGTAAGGAAGAAGTAAAACTATCCCTGTTCACAAATGACATGGTCCTATGCATAGAAACTCCCAGAGATTCCACAAGAAAGTTACTGACACTAATAGAAGAGTTCAGCAAAGTGGCAGAGAAAAAAGAACAACATACAAAAATCAGTTGGATTTCTCTGCACTAACAAAGAGAACTCCAAAAAGGAAATCAAGAAAACAATACCATTTACAATAGCCCCCAAAAGGATAAAATACCAAGAAATACATCTAACCAGAAATAAAAGACTGATACAAGGAAAACTACAAAAGAAATGACTGCAAAAAAATCAGAGGAGACTTACATAAGTGGAAAAACATACTACATTCATAGATTGGAAGTATTAACATTGTGAAAATGTCAGTATAATGCAGTCTTGATCTAAATCCCAACAACATTAATTAACAAAATGAAAAAAAAAACCTAATTCTGGTTTTTTTATGGACAGAAAAGAGGTCCCAAATAGCTAAAGCAATATTAAAAAAGAACAAGGAGAAGTCCTCATGCATCTCTATCTCAGAACTTACTAGATGTCCGCAGTAGTCAAAACACCCTGGTACTTGTACAACAATAGGCACACAGACAACAGAAAAGATCATAACAGAATATTATGAAATATATTCTAAAAAACTGAATTGAGAACCCAGAAGTAAATCCATCCAGCTATGGACAGTTGTATCTTCAACAAAGGGTAGAAGTCCATTAAATGGGGAAGAGATAGTCTCTTTAGTAAATGGTGCTGGCGAAACTGGATATCTACTTGCAGGAAAAATGGAACAGGATCCATGCCTCATACCATACACAAAAACTAACTCAAAATGGACCAAAAACCTAGAGGTTAAACCTAAAACTACAATTTCCTGGAAGATGACATAGGATCAAAAAAGCTAGGAGTCCTAATTTATGGCATATGTACATCATCAAACATAACTAAAAAGGCATGAACAGCAAAAGATAAAGTAGATAACTAGAATCTCCTAAAAGTTAAATACTTACACTCATCAAGAGATTTTACCAAAAGAATGAAAAGAGAACCTACAGACTGGGAAAAAAAATTGGCAACGACATATCTGACATAAGTCTAATCTCTAAAATGTATGGAAAACTTCAACACCTCAACAACAAAAAGACAAACAATCCAATCAAAAAATGGGAAAAAGTATTAACAGATACTTCACCAAAGAAGGTATTGAGACAGCTAAGAAGCACATGAAGAGGTGCTCATGATCATTACCCACTAGAGAGATGCAAATCAAAACTAAGTGAGATAAAATCTCACCCCTGCAAAAATAGCAGTTATCCAAAAAACAGAAAACAACAAATGCTGGCATGGTTGTAGGGATATTGGAACTCTTATACACTATTTTTGGGATTGTAAAATGGTACAATCACTACAGCAAATAGCATGGTGCTTCTTCAAAAACGTAAGAATAGGTAAGATATAACTATTGGTCTCTTGTAGTCCAGAGCAAAGAAGAGTGAAGAAAATCAGACTCAAAGAAGCAGCTAGTCCAAAGGGCTAGTAGACACAAATCACAGCCTCCACTACCTTAAGACCAGAAGAAATAGATGGTGCCCAACTAACACTACTGACCACTCTGGATGGGATCACAATAGAAGGTCCCAGACAGAATGGGAGAAAAATATACTGGTCTGATAGAGACTGGTGGAACCCAGAGACTGTAAGATTAGACATCCTTCAAACCTAGAATTGAACCCACCCATGAGGATCACCTTGCAGACAAACAGGTAAGCCTATAAAGTGAACAATAACATTCATGAGAAACATAGTCCCTGAACAGTTAACTGTACAAGACCAAAAGGGTAGCATTTGCTCCAAAACAAAGCTATGAAGGCAGGAATAGGCAGGAAAGAAGGATGAAAGGACAAGGGGAACCCAAGGAGGGGTGGGAAGAGTGCTGTTACGTTGAGGGTATTGCAACTAATGTTAAAAAACAAATGTGTAAAAATTGTTGAATGGAAATATAATTAGCTCTGTAAACTTTCACATAACCCATGATTTTAAAAGAAGAAAAACAACCAGATGGTGCCCCTCTACAACTGCCATCCAGGTGCGACAGGGATCACAATAAAAGATTCTGGATAGAGTGGGAGAAAAATGGAGGGAAAAATACAAAATCATAAAAAAGACCAGACTTACTGGTCTAATAGAGACTGGTTGAATCCCAAAACTGTGGCACTTAGATACCTTCAAACCTGGAACTGAAAACCCTCCTGGAGATCACCTTTCAACCAAACAATGAACAGGCCTATAAAGTGAACAATAGCTTGTTAGAAGTGCTTTTCAGAACAATCAAATACACAAGACCAAAAGGGCAGTATGTCTGAAAACAAAGTTCAGAAGGCAGGAAGGGAAAAGAGAATGAAGAGAAATGGGAATCCAGGAGGAGGCTGTCATATTGAGTGGATTACAACTAAAGTCATGAAACAAAATGTGCATAAATTGTTAAATGGGGAACTAATTTGCTCTGTAAATTTTCACCCAAACCCCAATAAACCAAAAAAAAAAAAAAAAAATCCACTGCCATCAAGAGAATTCCTATTCATAGCAACCTTATAGGACAGGTAGAGCTGCTACATAGGGCTTTCAAGGCTGTAAATATTTACAGCAGCAGACTGCCTCACCTTTCTCCCACAAAGTGGCTAGTGGATTCAAACTGTGGACCTTTTGGTTACCAACTCACTACACCACCAGAGCTTCTAAAGCACAGTTAAATGTTCCAAAAGAGAGAGAGAGTATTTGAAAAATAAACTTCTCAGACTAAAAACTTAAAAAAAAAAAAAAGCTACAAATAAAAATACCATATGATCCAGCAATCCTACTCCTCAGTATATATCCTAGAGAAATAAAAGCAGTAATATAAATTGATACACACACTCATGTTCCTAGCAGCATCATTCACAGTAATAAAAAGATGGAAACCACTTCAGGATCCATCAGCTGATGAATGTTGTTGTTGTTGTTATGTGCCGTCGAGTCGGCCCCGACTCATAGCGACCCCTCCTTGGGTTTCCGAGGCAGTATCACTACGGAAGTAGGATTGCCCAACCTTCCTTCCGAGGAGCGGCTGGTGGGTAGAAAAATAAAATGTGGCAAATGCATACAGTGGAATACTACACAATAATAAAGAATAATGATATAAATAAGCAATTTAATGACACAACAAACAATGATGAGTCCACAAAGCATAACATGGATGAATCTGAGAGCATTATTCTGAGTGAAGTAAGTCAATCACAAAAGGATATTGTTTGAGACCAGGTTTATAAAAAGTTAAAAATAGGTTTATACACAAAGAAAGCAACATTCTTTGATGGTTACCAAGGTTAAGAGAGTGATGGAGGGAGAATCACTTTCTAGATAGTAGACATGTGTTAATTCTCCTGAAGGAAAAGGCAATACACTAAAAGGGGGAAGTCAGCATAATGTGAATAAGGTAAACGAATACACTGAGCGGTACATTAAGAAGAAAGGACAACTACAGAAAATACTGTAATATATGCAATTCTGCAACTACAGTAATAACACAAAAATTTGTGAGTGATTACATAGGTAGATATGTATGCTATATAGGTGTGGGAGGGTCTATGAGAGTGCATGCACATGCAAATGTAGGTATGTTGCTGTTGTTAGATACTGAGTCGGCTCTGACTCATAGCTACCCTATGTACAACAGAACAAAACACTGCCCAGTCCTGTGCCAGCCTCACAATCCTTGCTATACCTGAGCCCACCAGATATAGGTATAGTTGTGGGCATTTGTATTTACATATTTGTGGGTGTTGCGTATATATCCATACATACAATAGAGTACATGGTGGGCATAGTTATGAGAACCTAGACATATCCAAACACTTCATATAACTGAGTCACTGGGGTTGAAGGACAAGGGCCATAGTTTTGGGAGACATCCAGGTCCATTGGCATAATACAGTTCATAAAGGCAGTGGTCTACATTTTAGTTTGGTGAGTAACATCTGGGGTCTTAAAATCTTGAGAGTGGTCAGCTAAGATATAACTCTTCGTTGCTTCTTGTCTGGAGGAAAGGGGAGTGAAGAAAACTAAAGACTCAAGGAAGCAATTAGTCCACAGGACTAATGGCCCACAGGAACCACAGCCTCTTCTAGCATGAGACCAAAATTAGATCATACCCAACCACTAATACCCATCGCTTTGACTAAGGATACAATAGAAGGTCCCAGTTGGAATGGGAGAAAAATGAAGAGCAAAACTCAATTTCATAAAAAAAGACCCAACTTAATGGAGTGAGAGAAACAGGAGGTACCTCCAAGACTATGTCTCTAAGACGCTTTTTTAACCTGGAATTGAAGCCATTTCCAGAGGCTACCAAATAGTAGATTGGCCTATTAAATAAACAGGAGCTCTGGTAGCATAGCACCTAAGGTACTTGACTGCTAACCAGAAGGCTGCCAGTTCAAACCCACCAGCCACTCCTTGGAAGGAAAGTTGGACAATCTACTTCCGTAGTGATACTGCCTTAGAAACCCAAGGGGGGGTCGCTATGAGTCAGGTTGAACTTGACGGCACGTAATAACAACAACAACAACATTAAATAAACAATAACACCCTTAAGGAATGGGCTTTATAAATAATCAACTATATGACACCAAAAGGACAACATCTGGCCAAAAGCAAAGATGAGAGGCAAAGTGGGGCAGGGAAACCAAGGGATAGATATGGAGAAAGCAGGGTGGAAATGGGAAGAGTGTTTACACATTGGGGGATAACATCCAATGTCACAGAGCAATTTGTCTATGAATGATTGAATGAGAAATTAATCTCTTGCGTAAACTTTCAAGGAACTATGGCTCCTAACCAAAAGTGTAGGTAGTTCAAAACCACCAGCCACTCCATGGAAGAAAGGTGAGGCAACCTGTGTTCATAAAGATCCAAAGCCTTGGAAACCCAATGGAGTTGCTATGAGTTGGAAACAACTCAATGGCAGCGAGTTTGGTTTTTGGTTTGGTGTGAACTTTCACCTAAAATACAATAAAATGTTGAAGAAAAAAAAAAAAAAGAAGAAGAAGAAGACATAGTCCATGCCCTCAATAAGGCCACGATCTATTCCTGTCCAAATGTATGCAGTATAGATTAGTATTGCTCATGTTGACACAGCAGTTATCAACAGAGCTGGAATTGGGACCTGGTTTTCTTGGGCTTATTTCAACTTGATTCTCTCCTTTTTCCCACTGATGAACCCTCAGCTGATCTCTTCTGGAATAGCAACTTTTGGAAGCTAATTCCAGGCCTATTTCCACAATTTGATACCAACAAGCAGGGAATTTTCTGGGGACTCAAACCAGACTCAGTTTTATCCAGAAGTGAAACATCTGCCTCACCCCACCTCATGCCACAGGAATACACAAATCTAGGTACATGAAAGTTTACACCTGTGGATTATGTACATTGTGGGTTAGTTTTCCTTGTTATAGTTGCTGTGATTTGAGGGGGGATAAGCATAAAAAGTGAGAAAATAAAATGAATAGAAAAGATTGGGAAAAGACTTTGAGACGTCCCTGGGTTAAGAAAGAAAATACACCACACCAGCATACTAGGGATCACACCAACATATCAGTGATCACCCCAAGGATTTACCTTCAGCACCTGATTTTATTGATAACTTGGGTCAGCTGGGTGTGAGCAGGCACTTCTAACACCACTGAAACCCAAGCAGAGAGTCCTTTGCTGCTGCAAGAGGGCAGGCCCAGGGAGGTGCCCCTGCAGCTGATCACTGAACAGGCTTGGGTCAGCTTTTTGGCACTGAGGGGCCCATACTTGACTTTGTCACTAATATTAGGACCACTGGGTGTGAGTGGGCACTACGCTGATTCAAGCGTCACTGAAACTGAGAAGATCTGGGCTTCGCAAGTGGCCAGGCCCAGAGAGGAACTGCCACCATGGATTGTAATGTGGGCCAGTGCCATGTGGGCTAAGAGAGGAACTCCCATGGTGGATCGTGGAGCCGGACAGTTGTCTTGGGTCTGCTTTTTGGCATGGAGGGGCCTCAGGAGCAGGAGTGGTGACCCCCTAACACTAGAGTCTTTGTTGAACTTGAGCTGAAGGCCTGTGAATAACAATACAATGTCATCATTAGCAGACCACTCAAAGCCCTAGAAACTGCCCCTAGCAATGGGTAGATTTCCTTCTTTCTCTCTTCCTCTCCCACCTTCTCCACCAATACCTTCACTCATCCAATAGAAGTAATCATATTCAGGCTCCATAATACCTCCTGGTTCGAATTCTAAACCCTTTTTACGACAAACAGAGCCCTATACCTACATTAAACACAGTGATTCCACCATCACAAAGAAAACTACAGAGCAACCCAGCATACCTGAATTAATAACTAAAAAAATAAAATACACCAGCATCACCTTTTTAAAATATTAAATCATAAAATCAAGACAAAACAAATCTATACATAATAAACAGTTAAAGACAATCTCAAAATGTCTAGAAAACAACAGACAACCACAAATCAAAAAAAAAAAGAAAAAAGAAAAAACAGGACAAGGCATTAGAAGCAAAACCACAAACAAAGGTCTCATTAAGCATGGAGGAAGAGGAGGCAATAGAATTATCTGAGAAGGAATTTAGAAGATATGTTTACAGAGCTTTACAAGAGCCTAAGGAAACCTCAAACAGAAGCAAGAAGAACACAGACAGTCCCCTGGAAGAACTCAGGAAAGTCATTCAAGAACAAAATAACAAGATTAATGCACAATCAGAAGTCATATAAAAACAGCACTTACAAATCCAGAAGATGAATAACAAAATTACAGAATTACACAATACAGTAGAAGCACAAAAGAGGAGGATAGAACTGGCTGAAGGATGCATATCCCAACTAGAAGACAAATCCCTGGACACGAGCCTGTATGAAGAAAAATCAGAACAAAGACTTAAGAGAAATGAAGAGATCCTAATAGTTATATGGGATGACATGGAAAGAAACAACATAAGACTCATTGGAATTCCAGAACAAGAAGAAGTAAAAAAAAAAAAAAAAAAGCGAGAAAATTGTGGAAGACCTGCTAAGAGAAAACTTCCCCTATATCATGAAAGATGAAAAGA
>NW_006921791.1:2308226-2310694 GCF_000298275.1 Orycteropus afer afer
ACCTGCTAAGAGAAAACTTCCCCTATATCATGAAGGAAGAAAAGATATTTGTCCAAGAAGCTCATAGAACCCCACACAAAATAGATCCCAAGAGGAAAACACCAAGGCATATTATAATCAAACTCTCCAAAACCAAAGACAAAGAAAAAATTTTGAGAGCTGCCTAGGATGAAAGAAATATTACTTGCAATAATCAAACAGACTGAGCACCAATTATTCATCAGAAACCATGCAGGCAAGAAGGCAATGGGCAGCATATATAAAACACTGAAGGAAAAGAACTTCCAACCAAAAATCCTATATCCAGCCAAATTATCCATCAAATATGGAGGCAAAATCAAGGCATTCCCAGACAAACAGAAATTCAGGGATTTTGTGAAAAGCAGACCAACCCTACAAGAAATGCTCAAGGAAGTCCTTCCAGTAGAGAACCCACAACAGAGATCAATAAAATCAGGATACTTGACATTAACATTAAAACCAAATCAGAAATACAGACTCAAAATAAGACCATAAAATATTGTACACTAAAAACCAAGGAAGCCAATCAGTACACAGCAACAGCAACTAACCTATTAGCAAGAATAAAACTTCTAGGGACAAATTTACAAGTGAAGAGGAAAACAGGACAATGTCTTCACAGAACACTCTGTTCTAAAAATGTGCTCCAACATGACCACAGAGAAAATTAACAATCCCCCCAAACAAATCCAGAAAGAAGGAAAACATATGGGTTTAATAAGCACAAAACCAAAAATGAAGAAAAAGAGAGGAAGCATTTGGCAACACACCAAATTCAGCACAGAAAAGTATATGGACCAAGGAAACACCAACAACACAACAAAAAAACACAATAGAATGACAGCAATCAATTCATACCTATCACTAATTACACTCAATGTAAATGGACTAAATGCACCAATCAAGAGAAAAAGAGTGGCAGACTGGATAAGAAAAGAAGACCCATAGATATGCTGCCTACAAGAGATCCACCTTAGACACAAAGATAAAAACAAATTAAGAGTTAAGGGATGGAATATATATATATATATATATATATATATATATATATATATATATGTATATATATCACTAAGCTAATGGTAATCAAAAAAGAGCAGGAGTGACAATATTAATTTCTGATAAAATAGACATTAAGGTGAAAAACATCATAAAAGACAAAGAAGGACATTATATGATGCTGAAAAGGTCAATTGACAAAGAAGATTTTATGATAATAAATATTTTTGCACCCAATGAAAGTGCTCCAAAATATGTGAAGCAAATATTAACTGAATTAAAAGGGACAATAGACAACTCTACAATAGTCGTAGGAGACTGTAACACACCACTTTCAAAGAGGGACAGGTCAACTAGAAAAATACTCAACAAAAATACAGAATAACACAACACTACAATCAACCAACTTGACCTCATAGACATATACAGAGCATTTCACCCAACAAAAGCACAATTCATATTCTTCTCCAGTGCATATGGATCATTCTTCAGAACAGACCATATATTAGGACATAAAACAAGCCTCAATAAATTCAAAAGCACTGAAATACTGCAAAGCATCTTCTCATACCACAATGCTATGAAAGTGGAAATTAAAAAGAAGATCAAGGGAAAAACATAAAAAATGTGGAAGCTGAACAATTCACTGCTCAAAAACTGTTGGGTAATAGAACAAATAAAAACTGAAATAAAAAATCCCTAGAAACAAATGAGAATGAAGATACATCATACCAAAACCTATGGGGCACAGCAAAGCAGTATTCAGAGGACAGTTTATAGCAATAAATGCATACATCTAAAAATAGGAAAGAAACAAAATCAACACTCTAACTCATCAACTCCAACAACTAGAAATAGAACAACAAAAGAATCCTACAGTTTCTAGAAGTAAGGAAATAGCAAACATCAGAGCAGAAATAAATGAAATAGGGAAAAAAAAAAAAAAGAGAGAGAGAAAATCAACAAAACAAAAGGCTGGTTTTTCTAAAAGATTAATAGAATTGATAACCCATTGGGAGATCTAACAAAATAAAAGAAAGAGAAGATCCAAATCACAAGAATGGTAAATGAAAAGGGTATTATCACAACAGAAGCAACTGAAATAAAAAAGTTACTGACAGAATATTATGAGTAACTGTACTCCAACAGATTTGAGAACCCAGAAGAGATGGACAAGTTTCTAGAAACACAAGACTTACCTAAATTATCCCACTCAGAGAAAGAACACTTGAACAGATCTATAACAAAAGAAGAAAATGAACAGGTCATAAAAAGAACTTCCCACAAAGAAAAGTCCTGGCCCTGATGGCTTCACTGGAGAATTCTATCAAATATTCAGAGAAGAGTTGACACCTATGCTACTCAAGCTATTCCAGAACACAGAAAAAGATGGAATACTCCCAAACCCATTTTATGAAGCAAGCATAACACTAAAAAAACTTAGGCAA